>NC_136008.1:26344786-26524786 GCF_048128805.1 Centroberyx gerrardi | reverse complement strand
AGATCTCCACTGGTGCATGTAGTGATTCTATTTTTTTCCACTTGGAGGTTTTTTTTTTTTTTCCATCCAGGGAGGAGAAGAAACGCTACCAGCCAGACATAATTAGTATTGGAGAAGACACAAAGAGTAGCTCCTAATGACTACAAACATCTATGTGGTTGACTTTAGTGTATGTAATTGAAAGGGGGGTGAAAATCAATAGCATTCAATGAAAACTAATTGCGAGGAGGGGAGAGCGGGGCGTCGGGAGGCGTCTATTAGGAGAGGCAAAACCAAACCGCTATGAAGACGGCTCGCCTCCTCCTCCTCCTCCTCCTCCTCCTCGCGCTCCGAGCGTAGATTTGTGTGAAACTGTGCATGAAAAACGGCTGAATAAAATAGCCGTAATTCTTCTATTATTTAGTAACGTTCAGACGACATGGAGTGATGGGAAACAGAAGGAAAATAAAGAGGGAGGAGAGAGGAGGAAGGCATTGTCTCTTTGAATTTCTCTGGTGTGAGATGGTGCAGAGTGTTTGGAAGAAGATGAAGGATTTTAACTTTTTACATCCTTCTTTTGGAATTTAATGTCTCCATACTCTTAGTCAGTGGATTTTGACATCAATTGAGTTCCCTTTTGTACATATTTAGCCTTACAAAAAGTAAGCAAGTTTCATCTATCAGCTGATGAAATTGTAAGAATTGGTTTACCTGGAGAAAATTCTGCCATTGCTATTTAAGAGACAACTAATGCCCAATCTCCCTTTTTCTTTCATTTATGGATAGAAACTCATGCTTAACATAAATCATTGGAAACATTTGATGATCGCTTATTGTTTTCAACTCTTAAATCCACTTCAATAATACATAGAAGATGTACAGTGAGATGAAGAGGAGGAGACAGGTAGAAGACTGGGAAGCAGGTTACATTGTTATGCCTGCAGAATGAAGAGCGCCAAAGCATTCATGTTGGATTGCATTGAATACACAATTGAAAATAGAAAAAATCTGAAACAAACTGAGTCTGAGCATTATTTTTTTGAGTCTGACCATTTTTCATTTTTCTTAATTTTTATTCAATTTGCCTACAAATTCCAAAATATACACCAGTCAAACAATTCTGACCTACAAACCCACAAATCCTGCAACAATATCACACATTTGCGGAAGTGATTATTCCTATGCGGGCTGACTGAATAAACAGGATATCGATGGAGTCAAAGTCAAACACTAGAGCCATCAGGAGGAGAGATACTGGCTGGAGACATTTGCCAAGTTCACATGTTTACACTGTTATTGAGTTGGAAGCCTGGGGTAACAAAGGGCAAGCACCGACAAGCAAATTAAAACATTTCTAACGTGGAAAGCACACTCAAGACAGGTGAAAAGCATTTTTTTATGTTAAGGTATGAAACAGTAACCATTCATCATTTTCAGTTATGGAGGGCAAACCCCTCGCAAGACCAAGCCATGAACTGATGCCACATTATGAGTTAATATGAATCTTTCCATGAAAACTTATCAGTTGGTAAATGACATTTCTAAATGGATATTTTGGATATTTATTTTTTTATTATTTTTTCAGTAATATTGTCAGCACTTTGGTTTCCATTGACCTGGCTGTGCCACATTTCAAACATCACCCTCGGTCCTGTACACACACACACACACCCACACACACGCACACACACACACACACACACACACACACACACACAATTACACAGAGATTATGGAGAGGCCACTGCAAATGACCACAGCCAGTCAGTCCTGTACACACACACACACACACACACACATACACACACACACACAGAGAGAGACAAATGTCAATTGGCTGTGGCCATTGGCAGTGGCCTTGCCATAATCTCTCTCTAATTATATACACAGCCAGGCTTACTGTTTCAGCACAGAGACCTGGGAAAATACAACCTGCTAATCTTATTTACACACAGTGGCAATAACCTGCTGGGAGAGGAGAGGAGAGGAGAGGAGAAGAGAGGAGAGGAGAGGAGAGGAGAGGAGAGGAGAGGAGAGGAGAGGAGAGGAGAGGAGAGGAGAGGAGAGGAGAGGAATTGAAGGAAGAAGGGGAAAGGAGCAAAAAGGAGAGAAGGGCTAAAAGAGCAGAAGGAATAGGAAGGAAAAACATCTCCTTTCAGTAGTCAGATGGCACAACGACTAGTTGAACATTTGGTCATTGGGACCCATGAGTTTTGTGTGGTAATAAGGCTTTTCAATTCCTCTTTAAATCAATTGAGAAAGGAAATGCTGCAGCTGTCACAATGGCTACCACTGTAATAACTATCAATTATATATTATATATATATATACTGTATCAAGTAACACAGAAAACAAATACTTCCAGACAGTAATGAATGAAGACTGAATGATCGAAGACTCTCTAATCTTCCTAATTACCTCTGACTTATGATCTTCAGTTATTAACAGGGTTTCTTCTTCCCAAACTACACACAATGCTTAAAATTGTAATCAGTATTTTAATCCACTGGACTACTCAGATCCAGTAAGGTATTCTAATTACTTTCAATATGTTTTGGATAACTGTTCACCTAAAATCCATAGATTATGAAGTTAAATGTTTTCTCGAGTTATATAGTCTTCACCAACTACAGTATCAACCTTTATTATAATATGGGGAAAAATATGACTGTTATGCCTGTAATATGATATGACAGTCTAAATGTTTGTTACCTTCAATTATATTTTTGATGAAACAAAAAAAATCACTTATTTATTTATTTTTCAAAAGTATCCCATATCTGATAACTGCATTTTTTTTTTACACTAACTGCAACTGTAAATTCCCACTTTTTTAAATATAAGAACACATGTAATTTTGCTCTCCAGCCCTGGTTATGAATAGTGTCAAAGGCGATATTTCCATTTCAACCCTGCTCTCTGGAGGTGTGTATATAGTCTATATGGAGAATGGGTGAGTCCTTGTTTCCACTTGGATGCCCTGTGATAGAATATATTCCTTCTCTAAATGAGGTGCAATGCAGACAGTGTGTCTCACACACGCTCTCTCGCTTGCACACACACACACACACACACACACAGACACACACCCTCACACATACACACACTATGTAAATAATGCATGTGTCTTAAAGGGTTTCACCCCGCCACAGCTGGCCCACTTCAATTAGAACGCTTTGCACTTGCCTTTTCCTTCCCTTCCCTTCCTCTCTCATGCCTCCTTCCTCTTCCTCCCTCGCTCATTCCAAACAGTGTGTGTGCTCTTCTATCATTCGCATCCTAAAGTTTAGCCACTGTGTTGTACTATACTGTACAATGATATCTCTATGTGAGAAATCCATTGTACAGTTCACAGGTCAATATGTTTTGCAATATGCCACATTGATGGGCATGCATGTAAGAACATTCATTCCTTTTTCCTTTTTCACTTAAATCCTCCTCTTTGAACCAGAGAAACTAAATTCAAAGTTTATGTATTGCATATGGTTAATATCCTGAAGAAACGGTATACACCCCCAAAGAAGCCAAAAATATGTCTTTATCCATTGACACCTATGCATTTTTCACATTTTACAATGCACTTTCAATGGTTTAGGCTAGGAAACATGCTGTCCTTCAAACTCTACATTTGAAGGACAACACTGTGTGAAAATTACTGTGAAAAAGAATTGAAAAAATTAGAGATAAATATATTTTTTGCAGAACCCTGACTGTAGGAAACGACTGTGCGCCCCATTTTCTCTCAAAATTTCTGCTCTCCTTCTTCTCTTCTTCTTACCTATTCGTATTTAATTGAAAGTGCTGAAGCTGCTGCATGGCATATCGCCGCATCATGTCTGAACCTCCCTGAAGAAACCACAGAAGCACCTGTCTCACCAGCTCTGCAACATGCTGAGCTGTGGCACAGTCTGCCTTGCTGTGCCGCCCAATGTTACGTTGCAGCAACTGCTAGTTCATCACCAAGACTGTAGTTGTGCAGGTCGTCGCTGATCCTTGGTTCCACTATGAAGAGGCTTTAGAATATCAATAAAGTAGCTGCAGTTTATCATTACACGCTCTCAAAACTCTCTCGTTGAAAAGCTACAAAATGCTTAACCTTACTCGTCTCTCTCTCTCTCTCTCTCTCTCTCTCTCTCTCTCTCCTGATCTCTTAAATTTAGTGGAGGCCTTGTGTGACCCTTGCGTAACCCACTCTCTCTCTGACTACCCCCCCCCCCCCCCCCCCCAAAGTGAAGCCTAGTCTTGTCTAGTCCTACTTTTTCACCTTACCTCTCTCTCTCTCTCTCTCTCTCTCTCTCTCTTTCTCCCCCCTCTCCCTTACACCCCTCTTTCCCTTCCACTCACCATAAGTGGAGGCCCTGGCCCTAGTCGAGTCTCCTCCAAACACATCTAATTACCCCGGTGCCAAGCGTTTCCCATCCATCACATTATCTTTCAGAGACGAGGTATTAGCGCTCCCCGTCCCGTCAGCCAATTACCTGCTGCCTTCTGCTTGAGTCACCTGCATTGCAAATGTGACCTTTACTTAGAGGGCTGATTGCATGTTTCCTAGGGTGTGTGAGAGAGAGCGCCGGGTGTCGGAGTGTGTGTGCGTGCGTGTGTGTGTGAGAGAGAGAGAGGGAGAGAGAGAGAGCATGTGGTGTGTGAAAGGGTGTGTTAAGAGAATGAAAATGTGTGTATGTGCACACATGCATGTGTCCGACAGTATATGTATGCAATGTGTGTGTGTGTCTAATAGTGTTCATACACATTATCTAAGAGCCTGCATGTGCTGTAACTGTGTGTCTTATGGTGTGTTTATTTCTGTGTGCCTGTGTGATGTGTATGTGCATATGAAATGCCTATGTAATGTGTGTGCGTGCGTGTGTGTGTGAAGTGTGTGTGTGTCTGGGGCGGGCCGGGGCAGTGAGCAGACCCCCTCAGACACCCTTCTGACCCCCTCACCCTCCCTCATGTGACGGGCTGTCGTGAATGTTAATGTCCTGTGATGGCTGTGGAACAAATAAGTGTTTCTGACACAGTACAGGCTCCCATTACAGCAGCAGGCCAAATGGGCTCGCTAGTGCCTTAATGAGCAGGCAGGTCAGTCAGCCGCAGCCGCTGCAGCAGTCCCACACATTGCTTATGCAGGGACGGAAGCTCAGCACCCTCAACCGGAGCAAGGTGAAAACTGTCTGTAGTTCGGCATTGTGCGAAAACCCCCTGATTCTGCTTTTAGCGATTTTCATGTTTTTTACCTGAATTGAGGGCTTACTGTGCCTTGAAGTTTTCTGACTCGCAGTCAAATGAAACCCATTCAAAACCCAATATGTGTTCTTGAAAATGGTTTCAAATATATAAACAATACAGTATTTCCAAAAGTTAACAATGTATTGGCACCGCTATTGGAGGACGATGCAATAGTTCCAGTCGCGACTAAAAGTCTACAATGTCAAAAATCCGAAAATCTCACCTCCAGGCCTCTAGTATCACAATTAAGTTAAAGTCAAACTGAAATCAACGAAGAAAACAAAGATGTAATATATTCCAAACAGAATCAACAATGTTGGAATAGATGTTCACACATTGTCCATGAGATATTGCCACTGACAAGCTGGGGAAAACAAAGTGTGCAGGTGCAGAATGTATTTATGGCTGTCATTGATGTAACATTATGTGGCGTCATTTGAATTCACAATCAACAAGCACTTTTATCAATTTTCTTTGCACTTCTTTGCATACAGAATATTTATTTATAAAGTGAATACTCCTTTATAGAGTAAATATCTCTTAGTTTCAGAAATATAAAATAATGTCCAAATGTACTTGTTCTTTATTAAACGACAAAATGCATGTTAGTGGCACATGTCAATTTTCTACATGAACGTAATGGTAATCAAAATCTCACTTTAGTCGTTCTGAAAATGTTCTGTAAAGAACATCCTTAGAAACATATTGTTTAGCATGGCAGACTTTTCCCATGGAGGAAGGAGTTAGAAGGAGTTAGTTAAGTTACACCCTTGAACATTATCAAAAACATTAGTGTCAGTTAGCACTGTAGTTTAGTTTAGTACCTCTATATTTGATGCTGTACATTATAATGTGTCTACAGAAACATAGTTACCAAACTATTCCAGTTCAAGCATTTTCTCTACACAGAATGTGACAATGTAACAACATTGACAACCAGCAGAAAGTAACCTTCAACTGCTGCAGAAGCAAGCCTTAAATTAAGCGTTTGTCATGGATCACATTTCATATCATCAGTGTCCCTCAGGAACTGAGAATAAAATGATGTGTTTTTACATTGACATCCATGCATTTTGGTGCCAGGGTTATTTGGAAGAGGGTGAATGTTAGCTGTCAGATATAGTACAGAAAACAACAAAAAAAATGGCAAAATTGGCTATACCCTTGTGAGGTTTCTGCAGAACACTGAAATTATGCCGAAAGGGAAACCGAGGCCCTTGTCCAGCTTAAAGTCCCAGTTAGCTTGATAGCCCGTGGACACAGTAAACTCAGTCACAACCAGTCTAGTGCGGCTACAAGCCCCACGAACAAAGAAGCTGTCTCTTCCCCCTCCGGGTCGTCAAGACTGGGAGCGGCTGGGAAAGAACATTAACAGCTTGTAGGCTGGAGTCGAACAGTTATTTCTAAGAAGGTGGAAACCACACCGCTTGGCTGACTCATCAAAATTTGGAGGGGAAAATGAATCCCCCTTCTTCCAGCGGAGGAGAGGAGGGAGCCGACCAAAAAAAAAAAAAAAAAAAAAAAAAAAAAAGGAGCGAGAAGGGTAGAGAGAGAGAGAAAAGCCGGGAAGCGGACATTAGGCTTGATTGAGACGCGCGGCAGACGGAGAATCACCTAGCGCGTCCGAGCACATCCTCACAGTTGGCCGGGCTGTCTCTCAAAACTCTCCAAATAGTCTAAAGTAGACCTGTTGGAGTTACTGAGTCGTCACACTACATGTTGTAGCCCGGGAGCAGTGGGCCCACCGAGGTGTCTCTTCTCCCCTCTCCGCGGGACTTGTTAGAGGCTCTATTTTGGAACCTCTCTGCCTTTCGCACTCGCTGCCAGAAAACACCTTGAGATGTGCTGCACACTTAGGACAGTTCTGCATCCGCTCCTAAAGCAGTCCAGGCAATGTTGTTTGACTTGGACGCTCAAATAACCTGTTTTCAAGGCAACTGCAGTATTTTACGCATAGCCACAAAATTACTTCAACCTGATATCACAGAAAAACGTGAAATGAACACGACTTGTTAACAGCAAATTACATGTCGGTGGCACGTAAAATGTTAAAATTACGTTTTCCCAGCACAAAATGGTTACGTGAAGGAGACACAACTATAAACAGGAAGTAGTGTCACATTGAAGTAGCACGTGGAGAGTAAGGGCGTTAGCCTTCGATGCCGGCGACTGGGGTTCAATTCCCAGTGTTTACGAAGGACATATCTACCGTGAGTCACATTTTCATTTTTAGCGAACATTTTTCTTATTTAACCATGACCAAAGCCTTTCCCTAACCTTAACCAAGTTGTTTTAGTTGCCTAACCCAAACCTTAACCAAAGTTGTTTTCCTTGCCTAAACTTAACCGTTAGCTAACCTTTGGAACGTATTTCAATTCATTGCGGGGGAACGTAATTCAATTTGTGGTAGAGAAACGTTATTTTCACATACTACGTGTTCACAGCATGTAAATCAGAGTTTGTGTGTTTTTTTGTCAGTTTTGGACGATAGCGGAAGCGGCTACATTAGCCTACCCATGATCCTCAGCGACCGTTACTATGAAAAAAAGATATAAAAGATGTATCTACTGAATATATCAAATATCTAGTACAGCCGAATTAGTAATTACACTGCATCTAGATGATCTATGTTAAGAAAAAGTAAAGATATTGGTTTACACGTTGGATGACGTGGAAGGGCTGTTGTTTGGCGGACTTGGCGCATTCGACTCCTGTTTTGGCTAAAATATCTGAAATAAACCAACATCTTTACTTTTTTTTTTAACATAGATCATCAAGATGCAGTGTAATTACTAGTTCGGCTGTACTAGATATTTGATATATTCAGTAGATATTTCTTTTATATCTTTTTTTCATAGTAACGGTCGCTGAGGATCATGGGTAGGCTAATGTAGCCGCTTCCGCTATCGTCCAAAACTGACAAAAAAACGTGATTTCTCAGAATCGAAGGTGAAATAATTAACGGATGGCCATAACATTAACCTTAACATTAACATTAACCTATCGTATCGTTGAGTTATCAAGGACACTTTCGTGTTTTTGTGTTGAGAAAAAGATATCATTAAAATCGAAGGTTATGTTACGGCTTCTGTGCTCCCGAGTCCTGACTGACAGAAAAAAAAATGTGCTGCAGGCACGAAAGATACTTCCAATTGAAATACATTAGTTTGAAAGTTGTGCTGAGTGTCACGAAAAAAATGGAAAAATCGTGTCCATGAACACGAATCGATAGATTAAATTACGTGACTATTTCACAAACTGCTGTGAGACCGGGTTGTCATTTCATGTATTTGTGCGAGATCATGTTGAACTACTTGCTCATGCTCATGTTAGAGAGAGTGAACTCTTTGCTATAGTGATAGCTCCAATGAGGAATGTCTTTGTCAGAGACGGGGATCCACTTCTGAATCAAATGTCCGCTTTCTACAAGATGGAACATGGTACTGTGCACAACAAAACTATTTGTGAAACTGCTGTGGAAATTTTGTTTACACACAGTTCCTGATACCATGTAGGACAGTTTCTGGCCTCAAAGGGTACATTCACATTAAAGGCCTTAATGCTCAATTCCCATATCTGGCATCAGTACAAACAGACCTCGACTGTGAAACAACCTACATGCGCAAATGAACAACAACAAATAATGTCATATTTGCAAGACAGTATATCATGGAAGCTGGTACTTGATCTGCTGCTGAAGATGACTTCCATCGTTGTTGCGCCCACCCAGAGTAACAACGACCTGCTGTGGAATGTGAGGTAAAAACCACATGAATTCTGATCTGACTGGGCCACATTGCCACGTATCAGATATGTATCGGATCTAGAACCACATATGAATGTGACCCAAATTGGAATTTCAAAGATATTTTTGGTGTTCACACTGCTCTGAAAAAAATCGTATTTGTGTCACTTGTAGGCAAAATAATTTGGGCCACTTCTACCTGTAGTGTGAACATAGCCTAAGAAATGCATCAGAAAAGGAGACACTTACTGCAAAACAAATGTAATTCTTACAACACTATCAACTTCCGATTAAGATAGTAAATAGGTTATGCTGACTTGACAGTATAGCCATATCACAACATGGGGAAGAGGTTTTCTCTTTTAGGTATCCTGAAAAAATGGCTTTCATAGAATTGTTAGTGTTCTTCATTGAAAACAGTGGTTTCTGCATTACAGTGAGTCATGCAAACAACGCTAATACACCATTTTCAGATAATGGAAGTGCCAATGCAGAAACCTTTCACCATAATGAGACTCAAAAGGTCACAGTATAACTTCAACAGAAAAGTCTCCACACTCTGTCAAAACGGAATGATGCACGATGAGAAATAATTATTGAAAAAGTACACAAGCAAAAACTCTAATAAGACACACCATGGGTAGACACTGACGTACTTTGGTAAAATTAAAAAAGTGCCCACAATTTTTTCACACATAGCACTGTGAGACACTATGGAGAAAAGTCCACATCAAATTTCCTCTGTCTTAAATCTTTTAGGAAATCAACTTTATTGTAGCAAAAGTAAAATATCCACACAACACCATAAGAAACCTTTTGTTTCCAGAAAAACCTGAGGGCCTCATTTGTATGTTTTGTTGGCCCTCCTGAACACAATGGAAAATGGAAGCAAAGGTCAGCGTTAAGTCTCCCTCGGCTTTTGTTCTTTAAAACAACAATATTGTATTGATCTGTCCTGAATGATAAACACAAATGTGTTGGTAAAACACAGTCTCCTTTGACCTTTAGCAATTACTTCTACATGGCTTTAACGGTGCTTGTATTGTAGATGAAAAAATATCCAACATGTTTTCTTTATTTTTTGCCTTCAGTTGTCTTTTGTTGGCTGTTGTTTGGCTGTAGTTTTGTACCACAACTGTATCAACTTCTTACATAATGTGGGATTTTAGTGGCTGTTCATTACAATTACAGGCTGTTCATTACAATCATTTAATTACAGTAAATGGTATTTTATTTGTTACATGGTGCTATAATATTGCTATACTAGTTGTAGACTTAATGGTGATCCCATATAGGTAATGTTTTTTTAAGCAACAAGATTTGACTCAGCATTGCTGCTTTAACTATAGGAACATCATATTGCTGGAGAACATTTGAATATATTTTTGACCCTTTTGTTGTCTGTCACTGGGAGTGTCACCCATCTGTATTGTCCAATGGAAGTGCCAAATATGTACCAAGTGCCCTTTTAAGGCAGTAACATATAGGAAGAGTTTTTATGCAATGCTGAGGGTTAAAATTGCTTAGCAAGTTGCGTCAGCATTGTTGCATTGCAGTGGGTGAATTGGCAATTTCTTGCTGAAAAAAGTTTAGATAACGTTTTTTAGTCATTTTGTTTCCTACTGCTGAGAATACAGTCTCAGGCACACGTCCAACTACAACACACAAATACTCTCAGTATATCCTCAGCTTTGAAATTGAATGTGCTACTCGAACAGTCTGGTGTTAGATGTCTGATGTTAGATGTCTCATTAACTTGGTGGCTCAACAGACTATTTAGGTCGAGACAATAATGACAAAACATTCAAATTTCCCTGACAGTAATGCAGAGGTTTGGTGACTCAAACCACTTCAAAGCACTTCAGCAGCAGGTTGGTCCTGTAAGACACTGGTGCCATACCAGGCCATGAATTTTTTTCTTCTGAAAATCATGATCTAACCTCATAACAACCAACACAGCTCAGAGCTACAGGAAGCCTGCTGAGACTGCTAATCTCAGTTATCTGGTAGTCGGCTTAACTCAGTCCAAACTGGGTGACAGAGTTGAAGTGTGTAGTGATGACCTGTGATTTGGCCCTCTTGACCTTCCTCTGACTATAAGAGGGTGTGGGATAACAATCCTGCACTTATTTAGGATATAACTATTGGTTGGCATAGTAATTTAAAGGGAAAAAAAGGATAATAATGAAGTTTTACGTTTTGGAAACTGGGACACTGTATCTCAGCAGTTATCTTTACAACTATGCTGTGGTTGGTTATTCCATCAATCAGTTAGCTGAAAGAATTGAGAAGTGTGGGGTCACTAGAGAATCATCATAATAAACTTTATTTACATAGCACTTTTCAAAACAAAGTTACAAAGTGCTTCACATCAGGAAAAAAAGTTTAAAAAAATATGAGCAATGTATGAGCAATATCATATCATCAATATCATATCAAACAATAAAAATAGGCTACATTAAAAATGAGACATCAAGAAAAAGTACCAATTGAGAACAACACAACAAAATTATAGATGTAAGTTATAACCCGGTAGTCATGATTATGATTATTGTTCATGAGATTTTAACTTACAAGCTGTTCAACTAAAAAGAAAATGATTTATATGGGGATGTTACAAAATATTGATATCAGGTGCACATCATTTATGCCATGATGCTATTCTCTGAACACAATAATAAGGACAAAGTCGATCTGAATATTTCAAACCTCTTGACCTATAGACTTCACAGAGGGATGGTTGTGGTTATTATTCATGAATTACAAATCATCAAAACTGGTTTCAGTGTTTCCCTGACTGTTTTATTCTTGGCAGGGTGGAAGAGCCTCTGAAACAGCATTTAGACCACGGGGTGCTAAACTCTCCACTGAAACCCAGACTAATGAAATTCTTTTAGGGTTTAGGAGCTCTTCAAGACAGGGAGAACCTTCCTCTGGGATAGAAGAGTCAGTCAATCAGACAGATGTGGCTGCATGAGACAGTTGAGAGAGGTGAAGTGTGTAGAGACTGCAGATATCCCTCCAGCTAAAACCTCTTGACCTTCTCTAGGGCTGCAGATGAAAATACAATCTGCATTATATTTGTCCATCTACATTTTGGGTCATATTTACATGTGTGCTTGAAGAACTTGGTGTGTTAAGAGAAAGAAGAAAGAATGACTTTTTAGAACTTTTTTGTCAGCCCTTTTATCTCTTTCACACATACATACACACACACATATACAGTACTGTGCAAAAGTCTCAGGCAAATTTTGTCTTAGATGTTTATTTGTTTTCTGCATTAGTGTATCAGTAGACTGCTGTTTATAGTATTTTTTTTTATATTTAGAGACTTTTCATTTCATCATTTTTGAAAGCGTCTTCGCTTTATGGATTTTTTTTTTACAAGTGCCCAAGACTTTTGCACAGTACAATATATAATGTAAAAAAATGGCACTTGATATGAATAAACTTCTATGAATTTGTTTTTCTGCTGCAATCAGTCACATTTTAGAGAGGGGTGAAGTGTGTAACAGCTGGAGATGCCCCTCTTGACCTGTGTTATGACTGCAGGGAGGTGATGGATGGGGGAAAAAAAAGTTCAAAACAGTAATGTGGAATATGGAATTTAAATGCTTATTGTTTTTACCACACAATGTAGTTCACTAACACTTCTAAAATAAATATTGAATGACCCTACAATCAATTTATTCAAAAGCAATGAATTTAAATTTGGGAAAAGTGTCTTCATTGTGTCTTGAGTCAGACTGGGCAGAGAGCTGAGAGGGAGGGAGTGTGTGTGCAGGGACTAGCGATGCCTCTCAGGCTAGAACCTCTTGACCTGTGGAATGACTGCAGGGAGGTGATGGCAGCAGGGGGCTGATAGGGGCCAGTCACTGGGGCCTAAAGGCACATCCTGGACACGTCCTGGTGGCGACAGGGCCTCTGCACACAGCCGCCAATACACGCACATACACACACGGTCAGGTGCACTTTCACGCAGACACACACACACACACCTTCTCCACTCATAAGCCATATCTGCAGCCGGTTGGAATGAGAATCAGAGGCGGTGCTTCGGATCTAAAAGTGGTGGGGTAAATATTCTACACCTCAGTATGGCTGCTGTGGAGGGGCAACCTGCGGCCCGTGAATGATGATGATGCAGAGGCAATGCTCTAAAGCAATGGAGATGGGTAATACTGCCCGCAATAGGAATGAGTTTGGCCACACACACACACACACACACAGACAAAAATATTTTCTTTCCCTCTCCACCTTAATCTGTCTCAAGAAAATGCAATGAAAACAACCTGTATAATACTAATACTAATAATTTACAACTCTTACAACTTTCCTGGACAGGTGAAACCCCTAATGAAAGGAAAATAGAGATAGAAACTGCAGCAGATTTGGTTTGTTGGTTTGATGAAAAATGGCTGTGACATGAAACATCTGACGATCATTAAATATGGCATGCAGTATGATCTTACTTTTGCGGCAGACAACAACATAACCCATAAGGTTGTCTATTTAAAATGACTATGGTAACACAAGTAATGCAGTTGAATGGTTAGGAATGTTTAATAGTAATTTTCTCACACGTTTGAATGTGTGTGTGTGTGTGGGGGGTGCTGTTGTTATACATCATTATTTGTATACCACATAAAGAAAAGTGCCATGGTTTTGATTTGAGTTCACCGCCATTCCAATGAGCATCTTCTAAATATTATTTATTGCTTTATAACGATGTAGTGCTCCTGCTTTAACATCCTTTCTGTAAATCTGAATTTGTTCTGGATGTGCCTGTCTGATTAAACAATGAGACAATTATATTAAAGTACAGAAGAGTGCATGAATACATGGTGACATAATGATATCAATAAAGCACTTTTCCAGCCTTATGCATTTTGTCTGTTATCTCAGCTGGTCCACAGCTTAGATGCAGAACCAAGTAAGCAAGCACCATCACCACCAAGCTGACACCCATAACATCACTATCTACTCTACTCTACCCTGCTCTACTCTGCTCTATTCTGCTCTGCTCTGCTCTACTCTACTCTGCTCTGCTCTGCTCTGCTCTACTTTGTACTACTCTACCCTGCTCTACTCTACTCTACTCTACTCTACTCCACTCTGCTCTGCTCTGCTCTACTTTGTACTACTCTACCCTGCTCTACTCTACTCTACTCTACTCTGCTCTGCTCTGCTCTACTTTGTACTACTCTACCCTGCTCTACTCTACTCTACTCTACTCTGCTCTGCTCTGCTCTACTTTGTACTACTCTACTCTGCTCTACTCCACTCTACTCTGCTCTGCTCTGCTGTACTTTGTACTGTTCTACCCTGCTCTACTCTACTCTGCTCTACTCCACTCTACTCTGCTCTGCTCTGCTGTACTTTGTACTGTTCTACCCTGCTCTACTCTACTCTGCTCTACTCCACTCTACTCTGCTCTGCTCTGCTGTACTTTGTACTGTTCTACCCTGCTCTACTCTACTCTGCTCTACTCCACTCTGCTCTGATCTGCTCTACTCTACTCTACTCTACTCTACTCTACTCTATACTACTCTATCCTGCTTTGCTCTACCCTACTTACTCTACTCAATTCTACTATATTGTACTTTATGTACTACTCTACTTTACTCTGTTCAACTGTACTGTACTGTACTGTACTGTACTGTACTCTACCTTGCTTTGCTCTACTCTACTAACTCTACTATACTATACTGTACTTTATGCTACTCTAGTTTACTCTATTCTGTTCAACTTTACTGTACTCCACTCTATACTACTCTACTCTACTGTACTCTACTCCAGGAGTCTTAGGAGCCTATACAGGACAAGTGTTATCCATGTTTATTGTATCAATATATTATTAGCTAAGGAGATCAACTGTGCCACGCATTCGCATCAACTGACATTTAGATATAATTTAATCCTTTTAAGAAAATGTATGTTTTTCAAATGGTATGATTACACACCTACAGGCTGTTTTGTTTATTGTAGCTGTGAATTCATATTTTCTAATAATAATGTGTTTCATCTTAATTGGAATAAAAGGCCATTCCATTGATTCTTGATGGGGCCAATGGGGGGCATAACTGTATTGTTCTTTGTGTGTGTGTGTGTGTGTGTGTGTGTGGTTGTGGCTGTCTGTGATCTCGCTACATGGCTCTTTGTGTGTGGTCATGCTTCATATTTTCATTTAAGCTTTGATCACATTATCGCTATTCTCACCATATTAAAGTTGGTCAATGAATAGATTAAATATTCAATTAAGCCCGGTGCGTGTGTGCAGTGCACATTCGTATATGTGCTTCTGTGTGTGTGTGTGTGTGTGTGTGTGTGTGTGTGTGTGTGTGTTAGGGTGTGTGTATGTTGATGTGTAATGATGTGTAAATATATTTATGGCTCAGGGTCACAGTGGTATTAACCTGACCCAGACTCTCAAGGGATGCTCTGTGCTGCTGATTGTTATGTGTTTTACTCAGCCTTTGTGGGGCCACTACACTGAAAACAGAGCATTTGACAGGAAGGAAGGAGGGAGGGAAGGAAGGAAGGAAGGAAAAGACAGAAGGGAGCATGGAGGAAAGGATGAAAAAATAATTAAGGAAGGAAGAAACGAAGGAAGGAAGGAACGAACGAACGAACGAACGAACGAAGGGAAAAAAGAGATAAGTAAGGAAGGGGGAAAGGATGGAAAAGAAGTAAGGAAGGGAGGAAGCAAGGATGGAAAAGAGGAAAGGGAGGAAGGAAGGAAGGGGGAAAGGATGGAAAAGGGGGGTGGAAGGAAGGATGGAGAGGAAGCAAGGAAGGAAGGAAGGAAGGAAAGAAAGAGTGAAGGAAGGGGGAAAGGAAGGAAAAGAGGAATGAGAGAATGGAAGGAGGGATGGAAAAGAAGGAAGGAAGGAAGGAAGGGAGGAAGGAAGGGAGGAAGGAAGGAAAAGAGAGAAGGAAGGAAGGGGGAAAGGAAGGAAAAGAAGGATGAGAGAATGGAAGAAGGGGTGGCAAGGAGGGAAGGAAGGAAGGGGGAAAGGAAGGAAAAGAAGGATGAGAGAATGGAAGAAGGGGTGGCAAGGAGGGAAGGAAGGAAGGAAGGAAAAGAGATAAGGAAAGGAAGGAAAAGAAGGATGAGAGAATGGAAGGAGGGGTGGAAGGAAGGAAGGAAGGAAGAAAGGAAAATAGATAAGGAAGGGGGAAAGGAAGGAAAAGAAGGATGAGAGAATGGAAGAAGGGATGGCAAGAAGGGAAGGTAGGAAGGAAGGAAGGGAAAGCGATAAGGAAGGAAGGGGGAAAGGAAGGAAAAGAAGGACAGGAGAATGGAAGGAGGGATTGGAAGGAAGGAAGGAAGGAAGGAAAAGAGCAAAGGAAGGAAGGAACAGAAGGGTGAGAGATCGGAAGGATGGATGGAAACGAAGAAAGGAAGGAAGGAAGGAAGTCATATTAGCAGATAGCAGTAACACATTCCTCTCCATTCTACATTAACTGGAGAGAATCTTGTTGCGTAAGACCAGTAGCCAATTTCTTTTGCAAGTGAGATAAAGCTGTGTATTAATCCCTGGGCTGGACTCCCTCACAGGAGGAACACCTTGCGCGCGGTGACGGTATTCAGCTAAATGTCCCATCAGTCAGGCATATGCCATAGGCCTACGTCTTATTCAAGTTTTAAACCTCTAATTGGGAACGTTTAAGAGGCGTTTAAGAGTGCCCTTTCTTCTCCCTTTTCTCATTTCCCATTTAATGTGTTGTGTCAAAGTCTATTA
The DNA here is from genome assembly GCF_048128805.1 of Centroberyx gerrardi. Taxonomy (NCBI): domain Eukaryota; kingdom Metazoa; phylum Chordata; class Actinopteri; order Beryciformes; family Berycidae; genus Centroberyx; species Centroberyx gerrardi. The sequence goes on along the minus strand of NC_136008.1, from coordinate 26,508,088 downwards.
CCTCAGTTGGACGTTTCTGTCCCTTAAGTTGAAAAAGCGAATGGGGAGGGGTGGAGGGTGAGAGAGAGAGAGAGAGAGAGAGAGAGAGGGAGGGAGAAAAAAAAAAGAAAAGCCATCAGCTGAGGTTTGCCAGGTCGATAAAGCTTTTAGATTTGGAGATGTTTTCAGGGGGAGCCCATTTCCTGCGGCTAAGAGTTGTTAATGGAGCTTAAGGAATTATCTTATGACTCTCGGTTTGGAGAGCAGTTTATTTCAGACCCGGACCCCCCCGCCTCCCCCCCCCCGCCTCGCTCCCTCGTCGGCGCGGCTGAATATGCTGCTGTCAAACCCGCTTAATGAAAAGTAACGCGTCGCTGATTACAGTTTTATTTGGTCTCCTATGTAAAAAGCCCCTGTTAATTTACCATCCCCGCTCCCTCTGTGTGTTCGTATTTGCCACGGCTGAATTATTTAGTTATAGCCGGGGCTGCGCTCTCTTTCTCTCTTTCTCTCTCTCTCTCTCTCTCTCTCTCTCTCTCTCTCTCTCTCTCTCTCTCTCTCTCTCTCTCTCTCAAATAAAAAGCCACTTGGTGCGATGGTCTAATAAAATCGTCTTCATATTGAATTAATTAAACGTCGCGGCTATTTTGTCTTATCAGTGGGGACTTTAGTGGGAATGTGACGATAACTATAACGCCACACTTTTCTATCAATAGCCATATTAATAAATGGCAATTGAAACGTGTTGTTCACTTCATTTTTGTATGCAGGCTAATAGAAGTGCATTCAATAAAATGTAAAGCACCTGATTCTTATAAAAAGATAAATATCCTGCATATCCCTGTCAAATATTGGCTATATGCTCTATACATTTCTGTCTTCCCTCGCATTTATTTTACGATCATGTCAACTTTGCTCTCGAAATGCCGCAGGCGAGGTTTTTCCCGACCTGAGAAAGCAAATAAAAACATACATCCTGACTCGGATATATAGAAAATCCCTTTTGTCCAGCATAGCACTTCCTTCTAGGGGGGGAGATCTCAATCGTTTGTGCTTTTTCCCATTAAAATTCATCACTGAAGGCCCCCCTTCTCCTCTCTCGCAGGACAGAGTCCCCCGAGAGCTCCACTTTCGCCATTACTGTCAAGTACCCTTGACTCCTTTCTTTTTGCCCTTTTATCTACAACAACTAATTCGAGTTCCTTTGCCCTTTTCACTTTTCGACGACGTGATAGTGCCTCTCCCGTAAAGCCCTTTCACTTTTCAGGGGAGGCGTCGGGAGCCGGGGCCGTTTTTTTCCGAGGGCCCGTCTCGAGGAAATTGAGGGGTTAGTGTCAAAACGAAAACTCCTCGCTTCAAATAATTTTTTCGCAGGGCCTCTCCGCTTTGAACCTATTAATGGACGTATGGCGAATAACTTACCCTTTTGACAGCTGCATCATGGACGAGGTTGAGATGTTTCGATAGTATTATCAGAGAGCGGAGAGGGAAAATCAATAGGCTGACATGAAATATGACTGCGAACATCCCAATTACAGCCTGTTTAGAGGGAATTAATGAGGCAGATCTTAGATACTGATATTGTTCTGTCTTCGGGGCTGAGCGGCCTCATTTTCTCGCTGTCACCGAGTGAGAGTGAATGTTTTCTCGAGAATAACACAGGCTCGGACCCATCTACGATTGGATTGGGCCTGTTTTAATGGGTTTAGAAATAAGAAAACGGCTTTATTTGAGCAGTAAAAAAAAGTAGAAGGCCCCATGTGTCCTCGTTTTAAAAGCTTGGATATTGTTTTACATTGGGGGAAAAAACAGATTTTCAAAAACAGTGCAAGGCCCAAGACAATTTTGAGGCCGCGGAATGGTAAAAGCCTTGCATTTCAGCACCATGGACAGCAACTCTTAACCATGAACCCAACATCACAAGCGCCTTTTTTCAGAAACCGACCTTTTTTATTTTCAGTGAACAAAGTTGAAACGCTCTCACTCAATTTCTAGGAGAGCTGTGCATTTGTGAGACTTTTTTTTTCCTCTTTTCTTTCAATAGTGATACTCATCGGCTGAGACCTAAATAATATTCAATTACATTTGCATGCGCATAATAAAGAACAAAAAAATACCCAAAAAATCCTGTAAACCTTTTTTTTTTTTTTTTCCCAAGATGTAAACTTTCAGTTATACATATAGATAGTTTTGTGCGTGCGTTGAAACGAATAAGCCAAACGTATCCGGATATTTCACTTGTGAAACGCCAATGGAACAGTACATAAATATATCATTGCTTTAAAAAAAAACAAAGAAGAAAACAAAACAGGGGGAAACGTGGAGACGCTGTAGGCTTTTTCCAGCTTGAATGCCATCCCACTGTCAGTCACAAAAGTCTCTCTCTTTTTGCAATAAAAGGGGCATTTTGGTTTTGTTAGGAGCAGAAAAGTTTGTTGATAGTTTTTGGGAAACTCATGCCACTGTCTTTGGAGGAGTCTTGGTGCTGCTGCAAGGCCGCCGCGCTCCTCTCCGTCTCCAGAATGGCGCCTTTGGTGGTCGTGGTCCAAGAGACGGTGGTGTTGGTCAGAGCCTGGTTCAAAGTGCTGTGCCTGAACAACGGGTCGTGGAAAACCCCGTCCACCCAGTTTCTCAGGGTCGTGACCGGCGAGTCCTGCCTGTTGTCCAGGCCGGCCACGGGTGAGGTAGCGGCGGGGGACGGGGTGAGGGAGGAGGGCGGCGGCTGGCACCTCAGCATACAGGACGGGTACTCAGTCTGGTTCAGGGACGTGGCAGTCTGGGCCAAAGACCAGATGCGGGGTTTGCCGTCTAATATCTGGTGCCCTTGTTGTTGCTGTTGCTGCTGCTGCTGATTATAACAAGCCTTCTGCTGTCTGCTGTCCTGCTGGAAATCCTCCGGGCTCGTTTTGAGGCAACTCTTGCCCAAGTCCTGCTCCCCTCCGAGAGAAACGGGGATGGAGATCTTCAGAGACGCGTCCTTGATGAGGTGCTCGGCGGGGCAGTCGGTCGTCGTCGTCATGTGCGTGTTCATGTGGTACCGGTGCTTCAGCTCGCACTCCGAGCTCTCCGACTCCAGCGTGTCGAAGTCGTCCAAGTCGCTCAGCTGGAGGTCCTTATCGGCCCGGCTTCGGTTCTCTGGGAGAAAAAAGAAATGGAGACGGAGACAGCGGAGATGTCAGTCGGAGATATGGTGTCATAAGATGCGCGATCAGATCAGAGTCAGTCTATAATAATACATAACGCTTGTAAACAAATTACAGCTGCGCCATAGCATTAATTGTCACACTATATGACCTCCAGTCGGTGATTATTATAAGGCAAACAACTATAAACGATATAATCAAAAATCAATTAAGAAAAAAACCTTCTTTTTTTTTCATTAAATACTCCATTTGCATTGTTTGCATCAGTTTGATACTGCTTGAATTAATTTATTCAGAAAGGTAAACCCATAAAAAGATGGGCAAACTCTAGTCCATAAATAAAAAGGTTAAACTGAGTTTAACTCCACTACATCCCTGACTGTCACTGAATGAGACCTATTCAATGATGTTCCATGTTTAAAAGTCGTTTACATTGACCAAAGGCCTCTATAAGCAGGCTTGTACATAAACATATCAATTGCTGATGTTATTGGCAAGTTTAATTCATTTTGCATGTGTATAGGACTAAAACTCCAGTCTTTAAAGTGCATACAGTGGTCATTATACACTGCATAACAATATGTTCAGCAAGCACATTATAAGGCAAGCCACCATGTTACAAACAAGGCCATTTGTTTCCAACCATAATCATGGTGCAGTTTAATAATAGTAATAACAACAATAATGATAACAGTAGCACACAATCCCTGTTTGTTTTAATTATAGAAGGTATTATCACTTTAATCAGCAGTGATTGTAAAATATAAGGCTAACAGGGTTTTATGAGGGTTTTGTGACACTTGCATCATTAGAATGTTTATCAGAATAATGGCAGCCTATTCAGAAAGTAAATCTGTTCAAATAAAGTATAGAAAAACACCCAAATGATTCTGATATTTCAATAATCAAATACTATTTAAGGTAAATCTTAAGCACAAATTTCAGTCTGGTATCACCATCCCAATATACAGGGTGTCATAGCTGCAGATGAAATAAATATATTTCATTTTTTCTAGATGTAGTGATTACAGGACCATAATCATTGTCCTTCTACTCATTCTCATTATTATCATCATCATCATCATCAGCATCATCATCAGCATCATATCAGCATCACTTCAAGTGCATCGCTGCCGCAGTAATGACTGTGACAGAAAAAACTGCTTATTTGCCCTTTTTGTAAATATTGTCATTTTAATCTCTAGTCTATCACAAAATAATATTTCAGTGAGGAATGTTTGCAGCCTTCTGACACTAATCATTATAACAATATCAAAGAAACATGGAGTGAAGAATTCTGAAATACACAAGTTTGTTGAACACACCTTTTGAGACAAAAGCTATGGGCCTTCTGATAGTATCGCCATGATAGTAGAATATCAACGGCTGTGCTCAAAGATCTTCTCAACACAAAGCAGAGAGGTGTTTTGATACTAACCATCCTCATTGTTCTCGCTTTTTATCTGCTCCTCCTGAGAGCCGTCCTCGTCCTCGTCGTATCGCTTCTCGTCCGATCCCTTGTTCCTGGGCGGCCACGTCATCTTGTTCTCCTTCTTGAGCCGCCGCCTGGCGTTGGCGAACCAGGTGGAGACCTGTGTCAGGGTCATCTTGGTGATGATGGCCAGCATGATCTTCTCGCCTTTGGTCGGGTACGGGTTCTTCCGGTGTTCCTGCAGCCAGGCCTTCAGCGTGCTGGTCGTCTCGCGCGTGGCGTTCTTCCGCCTCGTCCCCCCATCCATAGACCCATATCTGTGAAAGAATAGACACACCATGGTAAAGAGTTGGTATATAACAAGATGTTTGTTGCATGACATTTTTGGTGTATTGCCCCGACACAGGAGGCCAGGAGGAAATGATAGAGCCACATATTCCTTTGGATTCCCTTGAAATACTGCAGAACATCAGTCTTATAAACCTAGTCCTACCCATATTCCCATTCATTTGTTACAGAACAAACACAGCCACAGTTAGCATTGTGTAAAGACCTAAGGAAGTATATAACTAGTCATCACAAACATATCTGTCAGTGATGAGACATAATTTGGAGAGAATGGGGGTGGGGGATGTAAGGGCTAAACTGTAGATTTTAGGGGAAAAGGGAAGACGGACGAGAATTTACCTTCCCACCATCAGCCTAATATGACATAAATATGTTGTTAATACGTTGTTAACTGATAAGATGAATCTATATAATAGGGCCTTAATAGAGAACAGCCATGGCTGCTTGGACCATGTACAGTAAGTCTGAAGTCAAGGGTGTCATTGTTGACTTCTCTCAAACCCCACCAACAATCCAAAGCCCTTTGAGCAGCAACTGCACCGGTAAATAAATGAAACCCACTATCAATATCTTTTGGAAATGTGCAAAATATTCTATTGACTAAAAATGATTTATGTGCACAATAACAACTTTTTCCCAGCTTAATAAAACAGTCTCTTGGTACAGAATATGACCGCATTCCATATCCTGTCTCTCCTCCCCTCCCCTCAAATATCTAACATAGACCTACACTGTGCATTTAAAATGCACAGCGTTGATTTTCAGTCAGCGTCGAGCAGCAAAAACCCTCTCAGGGGAGGCTTTTATGAGGCCTTTATTGCCCCGTATAGCTTAGTGCAGGTCAAGCACTGCTAGGGGAATCAAAAGAAGAGGAGCGCTGCACCTTTCCTTTACCCTGTGTTGTTCCCCCACAGATAAAATAGACTGTAAAATTGCTTTATTGAGTGTAATGATGGGCCCTCAGGTAAAAGAGGGGCTCAGACTGAGCGGTGCAGCCGTAGGCCTGCTTGTTTATCTAAGTGCCACAGATTCTGTTCTGCCTTCGACTAATGATATCGCCCATATCTTAGGCCTTGAGCTGAATGCGCATTAACTAGAATTCCCTTTGACACCCATTCAGAGCTGGTTTAACCCACTATGCTTAAACAGAAGCCAGCCCATGGGGTTTAGATTGTGTCAACTCTCATTTACCAATAAAGACTAATCTAGATTCCATTAAAACAGAACACTATAGAAACAAGAACTTCATTTTTCCCATTTAGCCTATGAGAGAAGTTCTTCCCTCAGTTATGGTGGCTCTGAAATGTTGCTAGTTCCACTTATCTCCAAGAGGGCAAGGACCATGCTAATCATAATTAGCATAATGACTTAGAGTGATCATCTGGGCCCTACATCTTTACTACATCACGTATGTAATTGGGATTACATGTGATTATTGGGAGGACCTTGACATATGGCTGGCCTGCTCCTCAGAACACTGGGTGAACCCTCATGTCTAGCTGAAAGGGGCATGGTCCTCCTCAAGCACAACACTCCCAGCAAGAAAGAAATGTGTCATGGGATGAAGGCGATCACCCAGTGTTGTTAGACATGATCAGAATAGCCTTGACCTGTCAGGATGACTGACTGGACGACCATGCCAGCAAATACACACAACACACAAGAGTGCTAGACATTGGCGGACTTGGTGTTTACCTATATTTTGACCATACCCGGTTATATGTGGTCTAATCAAGTTGACATAGGCTTCTAAACTTCCTACTGAACTCATACTACTCATATTACAGTGGATCAACAAACAAAGGGGTATGGTGTTTGCACTGATAACCAAGCGTCTTAACATGAACCAGATCAACCACAGTGCGGTTCTCGTAGAAAAGCCACATACCTGTCATACTGATACTGTCCCAAGGTAGGATCATAGGGGTAGTAGGCTGCTGCAGGGGTTATTCCCGCATGCGCAGAGGCTGTGGCATCTTTAGTATCGAATGTGCCCTGCAATCATACATGGAGACAAGCATTTAGAAGAGTGACACAAATGGGAAGTCATTTTTGGCTCGTTAAAACAATTACTCATCTGTGGCTGAAATATGAGGTGACTGGGAGACAGTTGCATTGTTTGTATATTAGAGTTCTGTAATTCTTTTGGGCTATTGAATAGGCTTGAATATGGCTTATTGTATAGGAAAGTTGTATTTTAAACAAGTCACCTTGTGCCAGATGAAACATGCTGTAAGTATATAACTAATAAATTCCCGATGGCATGCTTTATACTCAAATGCATTGGCTTAAGTAACAACTGAAATGACAAAACCTTCCAAACTAAGACTTTCCACACAGACAGACTTGACTTTAAGAAATACGCTATAAAGGAAAACAATAGAAAACAGTATGGAAACTAATAAGGTTTATGTTATAAGCTAACGGTCCTCAATGCAGGGTTCGGGGGTTCAGGAGGATCTCCAGCAAAATAAGGAATGGTTTAATATCTATAGGTACTATAATTTAATTCACTAGAAATTATCCCAATTAGAGAATGTATAAGAATGTCTATTCTAATCATCACTCTCACCACTATTATCTCCCCACATACAGTGTGCACATTCATGCATTTCAATACTAAATCAACAACAAAAATCCCTGCATGGGATAAATTCTCATCAAACGGGTCTGATGTGGGCCTAACGTGTTTCTGCCTGTCTATTCATCTTAAATCATTTAATCCAAAAATCCTATTCCTCTGAAAACAAGTGAAAGAAATCTGTCAATAGGGTCAGATCTTTTCACTCAATATCAGTGGAGTGATCTGCCTGGTTTCAAGATAATAACACTTATCTCCAGAATAATCCTACAAGTGAAACTGCATTGGAAACCTATCCCAGTCTTCTTCACTTGCTTAAAGAAAAATATAAGATTTAAGGCGGATATGAGACTAACTGGCATGTAAAAATAAGGGCATTTTGCAGTGCAGTGTGTGAACAGGAGGAGAGCTGCGCCTGGCTGAAGTCTTTAACACCGCGCGGCTCCATTAATCAATGCCAAGAGGGATCAGATGAAGGGCTTACCAGCGAGTAGAAAGCCGAGGCGTCCGTGCCGTATGTAACGTAATTCCCATAGCCTTGGCCGCCGGTGTAGGGGCTCCCGTACACGCCCAGAGCGGCGGCCGAGCTGAGTTCGTGCCTCGCCGTGGCCAGCAGCCGGCTCTCGTAGACGGGGCAGTAGACCGGCGTCTGGCCGGACGCCGCTACGCCGGAGTCCGCTATGGATCTGCCGGTGGACTCGCAGCAAGTGGTCAGAGAGTTGGTTGTCATCAGGAACTGGATGGAGACCGAGAGAGAATATGATCAATTAGAATAAAGTTATTGATATGCTGCACTGCAAAAAAATGTCAATTTTAACAATTTAGTCTCATATTCAGTCTTAAAAGTCTTATTTGTCTTAAACAAGTGGAAAAATCTCCCCAGTGGAATGAGATAATTCTACTTGTTTTCAGTGCAGTTTCTAAAAACAAGTGTTATCTTCAAACAAGGCATAATAAGGCAGACAGCAAAATGGCACTTGATTCAAGAAAGTTCTTCCAATAACTTGCTTTTACAATATCTCGCCCTCACTGGCATTTTTTTCACTTGTTTTAATAAAAAATATGATTTTAAATCTAAATACTACATTAAATGACTTGTAAGGATAGATAGGCTATTTCATGGGGAAATGATGGATCAAAATCCTGTGGTAAAGTGCGCGTCAAACGTGTCCAAAACGAGCCGTCTATTAGCTCTGATCCTAATGAAACCTTTCACGACACGAGGACGCGTTACCAACAAATATCCTAACACGTTTTCGCAGCACCGTCATGCGTTCGCCCAGCAATGCCCACAGTAATGCCCAAATGATTTTTGTATGGCTCAAAGCCAAAAACAAAACAACAGCTGGGGTTATGGTGCAAAAAACACACACGGCGCGTGCGGTACAAGTTGGCATGTGTGTGTTACAGCGCAGATAAACATATGGTTGACATTACAGAGGCTATTATCTCGCAGAAATCAGTGAACGGGAGGTCGGGGGGTCTCGGTGGTTTCTGGTTACCCCCTTCTTACCCGTTTTCTATCGCTGTCGGAACACAGGTATCACTAGTCACTGGCCGTAAAGCAATACCTTTCCGATACAAGCTGCCCGACACAGAGAGAAGCCTCCCAGATTCTTGGCCAAAGTGCGTAAAAGGATCAAGCGCTGAAATCGATGAGATAATCAATCGCGGCGATATCAAAAAGCAAAACAGCCGATTCACACAACAAAGGTAGTTTTAGGAAACTTACTTGTGGAGCAGACGAATAGGGATATCCAAATTGTGGATATGACATGGTAGAGAGGTCCCCCAATATCCAGAAATAATGCGAGACTGAAGGTCTCCACTGTAACGCAGGCTGCGGCTCTGTTTGACTGTAGTGCCAATTGATTGGTAAGCACAGGCTCCTAGGATGCTTATAGGGCGAAGCAGAGTAGCATGTTTAATTTGTGTAAAATGCCCCCCACTCAAACGCCTTTCAAAGGAAAAAATAAAAAAATAAAAAAAAGCCCTTCGCTCCCCCTTTTTTTCTTTTTTATCTTTCACTTCTTTAAAAGTCTCTGATAAATACGCGAGTGAATGAAGGGGGGGGCGACGAATATAGGCTATCTTTGCCTGAAATAATCACTTTGTTGTCAAATACATATTTTTTGCCTTATAAAAAAGTAGTATAAAAGACGTCAGCAGCAGAGGCAGGTTGTTTTAAACGGCGGCGACTCTGACGTCAGAAGTTTCCCACTCTAAAAATGACCAGACTGTAACTTTAATATGCATTTTCTTTCTTAGGGATGACGAAAAAAAAAAAAAAAGAAAGAACATTCCCAACAAGAAAAGCCGTGAGTGGGGAGCGGGGAGCGGGATCACTTTTAACAGATTTTAATCGAGATTCATTTGCAGTCCCAATCAATCAATTAGACCAATCAGTATCTTGAATATGCGTATTTATCAGTTTAAATGCATTAAGCCTACAATTAACTACAATTCTCCCATTCCTGGGCACTGATGTTAATCGCATGGAGACCTAATTGATTTTAAATTAATTAGCAAAGGATGCTTTCACATGGAGCAGGGGAAACACATTGTAGCCTACTAATAGATGAGATGAATAAGTTCACAAAAATAGGCCTAATTGTTGATTTTGTTTTTTATTTTACTTATTTATTTTTGAATATTTGATATTTTAACACCCGAGTAATTCTAGGCTATATAAAAAACATCAATAATCTTTTGGTTTTATGTAAGCCTCCTATTCCACCTGGAGCAGTATGACTCCCTGGAGTCTTGTAATTACCCTGATGTTCTCCCAAAAGTGCTAAAGAGGATGTAATGAGAGTAAACTTTGCACCTCTCAACATAAACTTCACACGCGTGAAACATCCTCAGAGGATATTTTTTTCCCCCCTTTTTAGTATTTGACACCAAGTTTTCTCATGTGCCAATTTCTGCGCCTCCAAAGAATCTATCTATCTATCTATCTAGCAGAACCCTTGTTTGTAGCCTATTATAAGAACTCTTTAAGGAAGTATGTCAATGATCAGCAGTATTGAAAGAACTTCTGTATTTTTAATAATTTACCTATTTTTTTTTTTTTAATTTGAACAAATCAGTGTCCCTTGAGTCGTTGCAGTTCCAACCCTAAAAGAACCCTTTGATGATCTATCTATCTATCTATCTATCTATCTATCTATCTATCTATCTATCTACCCCCCCCCACCCCCCCCCACCCCCCACCCCCCTCTCTCTCTCTTAGCAGTGTTTTGGACCCGGTAAACATTGTAAACCCCGCAGTAGCCCCCAAAAACAGCCGGACCCGCCTTTGACTCCTTAAAGCCTCCTGTAAACTCGCCACAACGCGCGCGGCGGTGAGCGCCGACTTGCTTGGAGAATCCCGGGTTGAGACATGCGGATAGCCCCGGGGGTCACTCCTCAAATTAATGATGATGTACTCCTCCTCCTCCTCCTCCTCCTCCCTCCTCTACCTCCTCCTCCTCCAGCTGGATCTCTGCCTGCCGGTGACAGGTCGATTGAGAGTGATTGATGACTATCTGGGGGACCGGGGCCAACATAATAATATGATACCCGCACCCTCGCAATAATTGCTTGCTTTCATTTACAGATGAAAGAAGTAATGAAGAGGTATAAACGACAGAGTGGGGAGCGCGTCCTTCGATTAAGTAACTTTTTTTTTGTTGCTTTTCTTTTTTTCTGTGTTGGGACGGAGGTGGGTGGGATGGGGGGGGTTCGGCTATATAAAATGTCTGTTCTCTCACTCATTTTGACAAATTGAATTATAGGGGGTTAGTACCTCGAAGCAAATGGCCGCATTAACGCTGCGAACAGAGAGAGAGAGAGAGAGAGAGAGAGAGAGAGGGGGGGGGGGGGGGGGGGGGGGGGGGGTGTCAAAAGGGATCAGCCAGTGCTTTTTCATTTGCATTAACTCTAATGCCACCTTAACATTAACCACCCCGCCTGAACCGCTCAACCATATAGGCACACGGCTCTATTTTGTCTTATTAATTTAGACTTCTTTTTTTTTTCTTTTAATTCATCGGGGTTAGAACGTGACACGCAGTGCATTAAGGCAGGGCGGGACCCAATTTATCTTCGACATCACACCCACTGGACGAAGTGTTGACACATTGATTTGGGGGGATTTTGTGGGGTGGAGAGCGCACCTGATTCACGCGCACACACACCACACACACACGCACGCGCGCTATAACTTTATGTGCACTTATTCCTCCACAGAGATGTTTGATCTAATTCTGATCATAATTCCATAACTATAATCTATTAACACTTCCTGTGTGTTATGGCCCACATTGGAGGCAGTCTAAAGTTTGATGGACACATTCACTAAACTATATTGTCCACAAGCCCCCACCCCACCCCACCCCACCCCGCCCCCTGTATACGTTTTCATTATCCACTGCGTTGGCCGGTGTTATCGGGCGCTCCCAATAAAATATTTAGGCGCACTAGTATATGCTTTTAGACGGAAAATGAAGGCGACGGCAGGAGTTCATGCTTGTTTAGCGTTTAAAGATTAAAAGAGAAGCTCTTCTTTTTTTCTTTTTTTTTTTTTCTTGGACAGATGTAGGGAAGCAGGGATGCTCTCTGTTTAAAGTAGAGCAATGAGGGAGAAGACGAGCGGTCCCAGGTTAGGAAATGAACAAAGGGGCTTTGTGTCTGTGTCTTGTGTCTTTTTTTTTAATGAATGAATGAAATGTAAATGATAATCAGCTATCAGATGCTATCAATTATCTAGATGAATGCGCGATGTGAAGATAATTTTACTTCATAGACGAGGACAGATAGTGGTGTTCGCTGGTCTAGTGTATAGGAGCATCCATCATCATTCAATGAGCATCATAAATCAACTCCCTCACTGGAATTAACTGATGGGACAATTATCACTGTCCCGAGATTCAATTTTGCAGCTATAAATATGGGCATAGATACACAATAATGTCTCTTGCGATGGATTTAAGATTTTTTATTTTTTTTTTCAATGACACCAACTTCATCCTACTGTAATCTGAATAGCTGTGTTGCATTTTGAAGTAAGCCCCTCCTAATTTGCATCTCCTTTCAAACTAAACTTATATAGAAAAGTTCCCCAGAAACATTGTAATCATGAAGGTGTCACTTTCCTGATAATCTGTCGTTGATTAATGAGCCACAGGGTGGGGTGTGCGCGCGTGTGTGCGTGCGTGTGTGTGTGTGCGCGTGTGAGAGAGAGAGCGAGAGAGAGAGGGAGAGAGAGATAGATAGAGAGAGAGAGAGAGAGAGACACACACACACACACACACACACACACGCACGCACACACGCGCACACACACACACACACACACACACACACACACACACACACACTCCTGAATTAAAAGTGAGATTGGCTGTATGCAAAACAAAACTCAACTTTTTTAACCCCGCCCCCAAGTTGATGCTTTCCAGACAGTGTCTACATGATTCTCATTTATTACAATTTTGATGGATATTCCTGTGTTTTGATGTAAAATGGGTAATTGTTGAGGGTACTTTGAGGATAACACACAATTATTATTATTGATGATGGCGTGGAATGACACTAATTCTACACCTATTATGTATGTAGTTCCAGTATGGCCCCCATTGCACTCAAGTTTGAATAAACACGGTGGTGTTATTGAGTTTATATGCAAGTATGGAGTCTATCTCTGTACTCAGACATCAGCCAACTTACCACTGAAATATATACTGAATGTACAAAATATTAGGAACATCTTCCTGTTATTGAGCTTTTGCACAATCCATATCTCAATAGTCTCAAAGCTTCAAAATCCTTATCTTCTCTTTATCTACATCTCCTCCTTTGTGATTGACATAGATTTAATAAGGGAAATCAATAAGGGATAATGGCTTTTACCTGGATTCACCTCATCAGTGGACTTCATGAAGAGAGTAAGTGTCCCTTTTGTCCATTTAGTGTACAGAATGGAGATGTGGGGTCACAGTCTGGCTGCTTCCCCCTAGCAGTATACCCATCTCTTCAAATACTGTCATACTATTGAGTAGCACTGTTTCTTTGTTAGTAACTTACTGTATGTCATTTCATATGGAGATGGATTAATTATTTCCCTTACTGGAATCAACTAAACAAAAGTATCACAGCGCTCTCCCAAAGTTAGAAACTAGGCAACAAATAGCCTAAAATCAGTGATGCTGTCAAGTGTCAAAGTACTGTAAACTGTTAGTTCTATACTGATGTAAAGCTCATCTGCACAGCAAAGTCAGTCTTAATTGAACTATTAGACTGTAAATCTTAATACTCCACACATGTAAGAGTTAATTTAACAGTTTTAGATAGTTTTGAACAGCTGTCCCAGAGCCATATCAGCTCTATCAGTGGACTAGCATCACTCCTATCATCACTTGTCAATTCCAAATAATTGTGACTGAAAAATCAAATCACAAACACTGGAATATTTTCTGTGTGGATGTTAAAAACCACACACTTCCAATGTATTGTGACTGGAGTATTTCCATGTTTTGTCTTTTGATGACAAGATCTTCCAAGATATGTGTGATTTTCTGTGGGAGAGAGTGGTTTATGTGCACGGAGATTGGTTAAATCCTCTAGTATCATAGGTATAACTTACAGTATGTGAGTTCTAATTTAGGGAGGATTATTGGTTTATTATTAGCTGTAAGTGGCAGCCATCAGAATGTAATGAGCTGCGTCAATTAACTCCTTCACCTGAATAACAAAAAACAGCACAATTTTAGTGTTAGTATTTTAGTTTAAGTATTACTTCACTTCCAGTAATATTTCACTTGCCTCAACTGATTCGATGCCTAATAAGTTGTTCATGTTCACAGATTTTAATTGAAGTGTCTTAAAAGCACAAGAAAAATGCATGAATTCTGTTTTGAGTTTTCAGTTGATGTTCAGGAGGAAATGGACAGTGCTGAAGGCTGAGAGCAGGAATGCTTTCCTTGATGGAGTCTGGTTCAGTGTTAATGCTGGTGTTGACCTCTCCTGTGTTCCAACTCCCCAACGTGGGTTAGCATCGGGTTAAAGGAAAAACTACTTTATTGACTACTTCAAAATGGACTCATCCCTGTTTTCTATCTCTCTGTATCTCTGTATCTATCTCTTTCTGGGTTTCAGACTTGTTTGGTATGTCTCTGTCAATGTTTGTCTTTATCTTTTTCTCACTGTGTGTGTCTCTCTCTCACACAAACATTATTCAACTTTTTTCTTTCATCCCACAATCCAACAGTGCTATTTAGTTGTGCAAAGGAACACAGTCTAATGAAAACATGTTGTTGCTCTTGAGGAACCATCAGGAACATTTTGGCTCCTGAGCCTTAATTTTGACAAACATGGCCCTTAACCTCAAATTAGATTTTTGACTCAGGTTCAGAAAAGTTTGAATGAATCTGATCTAAATATTTTCTTTGCAGAAGGTAAATTCATTCTAATTATCTTCACATTCTCTTCTCTTCTCTTATCTTCTCTTCTCTTCTCTTCAGGTGGTTTATGGCTAAGAAAAGTCATGGATATTAAAGAATAAATCGTTTGCCCAATTTTGAGCTTGGTATTATTATTATCATTGTATATCATGATCTTTGATGACTGTGTGGTGCTATTACTCTTTAAAGAATATTTTGGGGTTAAATATTGAAAGATAGAAAGTTCATAACAGTTTTTCCAGCTGGTATGTCACATCATTGATGCTCAATATCTCAGAACTGCATTCCACCCAGATAGAACCTTGTAATTCCATGCTCACAAAATATCAGTTCTATTCTATTCTATTCTATTCTATTCTGCCCTCCACCATCATAATGCTCCAGCGCTCTGATGTCTTATGCTCCAGTGTCTCACGCTCTGTTTTCCGAGAGTCAACAACGCAGAAACCCAGGCTGACCTCAATAGTTGAGGACAGTTGCGCAGGCTGACTTGCTCTGTGACATGGAGCCCGGAGCTGCTCCCAGGCTCTCCAACAGCGACCATGTTCCCCTCTCTGCACCCCTAGACACAATGTCCAGGCTTACACGCAGAGATGCACACACACACACACACACACACACTGCTTATCCAGCAAAACATTAGCCTATATATTGTCTAGTCTAGTCTTGGAGTCCAAATGGAATATTGATCTCCAACGATCTTCTCAATGTATTTCTTATTTCTTCTCTCGAACACACAATGATTTTTTTTTCTCCTCCCTCGCTTCTCCTCTTTTGGCCCTAAAGCCCTAATGGTTTTTGCATGAGTTAGGTAGTAGCTTCCTCCAGGCGCTCGCTTTAAAAAAAAAATAAAAAATGGGGACTTCTTTTTTTTTTGAAGGTGTCGGAGATGCAGCCAGGTGTTAGTGAACATTATCACCTGGTGGATTGTGTGTGTTGCTGAACACTCTGCTGCATCTTTACCAGTGAAGATGGCTTTTAAAAAATACTTGTCCATCAAGTTACCTTGGTCAGTCTGCGAATTGGATCCTTTTTTATTTCATATTTGGCTGACCCACGTTAACGCCATTAAAGTGTAAATCGAAAGTAGGGAACACGGTATCTTTATATGAATAATAAAGCCAATGAAGACATATTTCCATCAAGTCAGACAACATTTGAACCTCCACAATGTGAGAATCCCTTAAACATTTTCAAGTCTGTATACAAGTCTTCCCTACCAGGTTTCTAGCTAGCATTTTCCTATTTGAAGACGCTCACTGAAGTATATGCTGCTGTACAGTAACCCAGAACATGCATTAGATGCAGTAGATTTTATGATACGCATTGAAGGTATTATGAAGGTGGACATCCAAATGCATTATGCAAATCATGTAGCATGAACTCCCTATATCAGAGCATGACCGTTATCCTGCATGTATTATCCCAAGCAGGGTGCATGCGGATGCCAGTTAAAACCCATCAAAGTGGACCTTCTCCTTTTTTTTTTTTAACAATAACATGTTAATATGCTGCTCTGTCTGAGATGAGTCTGCCCCCCCTCCTCTCTCTCTCTCTCTCTCTGTCTCTCTCTCTCCGTCTTCCTCTCACTCCCTTCTCTCTCGCTCTTCCTCCTCTCCAGCCTCTCTAAGAGGTTTAACATGTCAAAGTTCTTTCGGCTCATCCATAATTGATCACCACGACGGGAGCATCTTCGCTGCACTTAGTTAACTAGCTATCTGCAGGTGTTCCCTTAGCAACTGGCCAGGGACTGAAACACAGACATATATAGACTCCCCAGCCCCAAAAAATGTGAACCCAGTGTGTCTTGTAAATCTCGGTGTTGGCCCCCTTGTTCACCGGTTGTGTTCCTGGACTCGGTATGTATGTCTGCCGATTACACGGGCCAAAATATGGGCTAAAACAATTGAATGTCTTGTAACATTGGCGTTGGCGCCTGCTCTTCTGTGGTCATCTCTGTGGATTATGTGCTGTGTGTAAGGTATTATCTCCCTATTGTACTGTCAAAATGTAGTTAACTTCAGTTTATGTAAGAATGCTGTTGGCTCTTACTGTTGTGGAGAGAATTTTAGGAACTTAGTCAAATATGTATATTTCACACCAACACACCAAACATATGATATGATATGATGTGATACGATACAATATGACATGCTACAATGCGATACGATACAACATGATGCGACACGCCGCTATACGATACAATACGATACAATACGATGCAATACGATACGATACGATACAACGCAACACGATACAATACGATACTATATGATACAATACAATACGATACGATACAATACAATACAATACAATACAATACGATACGATACAATACGATACAATACAATATGATACGATACGATACAATACAATACAATACGATACAATACGATACAATACGATATGATACGATACAATACAATACAATACAATACAATACGATACAATACGATACGATACGATACGATACGATACGATACGATGTGATACAATACAATACAATACAATACGATACTATATGATACGATACTATATGATACAATACGATACGATACAATACAATACAATACGATACGATACGATACGATACGATGTGATACAATACAATACAATACAATACGATACAATATGATACGATACTATATGATACAATACGATACGATACGATACAATACAATACAATACATTACAATACGATACAATACACGATACGATACGATACGATACTATATGATACAACACGATACGATACGATACAATACACGATACGATACGATACGATACTATATGATACAACACGATACGATACGATACAATACAATGCGACATGATACGATACGTTACGCCATGATACAATACGATAGGGTGTGGTACAGTACAATGTGATATTATATCATATTACATTATATGCTTGAATGTCTTGTAACATTGGTGAATGGCGATAGCATAGGACTCTGCTGTGAAGTGTTCTGCAGAAACTTTGCATCTCAAATTTTCTTAAATTAAACTTTTTTTTTTTTAATTCATTATTAGTTTTTTTTTAATGGGAAACTGAAACTGTCTCCCATGTGTAGACTAAACTAATTTCTCTATGTACAGTACAGTAAATGGATTCTGTAATAAATCTGTCCTATAACTTTGTGCCAGTAGGCCAAAGGCTATCTGTCATGTAACTATTAAAGATGCTATTAAAGAACTATTAAAGTATTAAAGTATCCCTCATGCTCCTGGACATTTGATTTATGTCAAAGGACAAGTTTGGTCTTATTCTGTAATGCAAATGGGTTATTTGACAACAATTATTGCATCTAACAGTATTTTTCCTGTACTTTTGTTCTTTATGACCCACTATGATATCCACTTTGACTTTGTTCCAGCTGTTGAAGCCCTCCCATTCTTGCTGTAAGCAGCATCTCTATCCCTTTGAAAGGTTGCCTGTAAATCATCTCCTCTCCTGAGTTATTATCCTTCTGCACTTGTTTTGGACCTTTTATCTGTAATGTACAGATCTGTAATTAAATGTAATGCTTGCAGGTTATGCAGCCTATCAAAGCAGTGGCTAATCCAACAAAAATGCTTTACCTTTTAGACAGCATAACCTGCCAACCTATGCTGTTTCACTCAGATCATTTTATTTTGCTGAGCTTAGGAAGATGATGGCAACATAACACAGCTGACTCAGGCTGCTGGCAGACTGAAACAATGACTATCAACTTTTCCAAAATAATTCGGGGGCCCATTTTGTTCTTTGTGACCCACCTTTCAGTCCCAACCCGAATTTAAAAGGTACTTAATGGCAATGGTGTGCCTGTGTGCCTGGGCTTATTCCATTCACACTACATTTATATTTTTGTCTTACATGTTATACAGAGAGTATTTTACAAGGACAAATGATGGAAAAAGTGAACACTTGTATGTGCTAGAGTAAACATTACAATAAGGGAACATTTGTATGAGCGAGACGGATTGTGAATTTTCATGTATCTGATTATGATGCAGCTTTCTCTTCCCTGCTCTTCTTTAGGAGGGGGAATGCATACAGGCTGGCCCGCCAAACAATGAGACTTGTCAATCACCTTTCTGCCTGGCTGTGTCCTGTCCTGGGCGTGTGTGTGTGTGTGTGTGTGTGTGTCTCCCACTGTTGCCCCATCACCAACGGCAGACCCATCATGTCAGACAGTGGAGTGACACTGATCACACACACACACACACAGGGGCCAGGTGGCTCCTCTCTCTGTCGACAGCCTGCAGACCAGACCAGTGACTCCCTCGACACCTGCGACCACATCCAGCCCAGCCCCAACCATGTGCAGCCACCTGTAGTTGTTGAATACATTTCCAATATCTGAGGAGGGAGCATTTAATTTAACATGCAGTCATTGGTGAAAGCTTGGGATAGTGAAGTATAGGATGTTTTTTTGTTTATTTTCTGGCTATTGCCATGGTTGTAACTAATTTAAAAGATTAGTTCTCAACCATGTGCCATCAAGACCCAAGTAAGCAGGTTTTCATTCCAACCAGTCACTACAGCATAGAGTTAAAGTGATGTTGAACTTTGGTAGTATCTTGGGTTGTGTATAGCTTCCTGGCCATGATACAACCCCAAAATTGACGATTCTCTGTTATCTGTTGCTCCAATAAAGAAAGCCACTCACTTACACAGTACTGTTTTTTTAATATATATTGTCAGAATCTGCCTTCTTCGCATTCGTTTATGTGCTAGAAGTGTGATTTTCAGACCTGTTTCACTATACAATGACAGTGAATGGAGAGAGAGAAAAAACGTAATTCACGAATCTCCTCTACTGGAGCAACAGATAACAGAGAATCACTGATTTTGGGGTTATATTATGGCCAAGCTACACAACCCTGACACCTGACACAAACCCCTAACACTACCAATGTTCAACATCACTTTGAACATGGAGACCTACAGTATAATCACCCATACTCAAAGGTGACATTAGTTTGTTTGCCTCATATATATCTTTTAATGTTAAATCCATGGTGCCCAGTAGATATGTCAACAGCAACACTAATTTTAGCTCATTTTCCCTGTACTTGGACCTTAGCATTATGGACCTTTGTGTGTTGTGGACCAGCATGTCTCATTTGCGGAGGCTATACTGACTGATGTACTTGAGACCAAAAACACTGGCAAGGAGTTACAGCGTTAGAGCAACCTGCAAATACAAGCTTGAAAACAAGTGATGAAAGTTAGTACCCCTGTTTGGACTTGGGTATTACTTGAGTCCCTTACTGTCTCTGCCTGGGTCTTTTGCTTTTTATTTGTTTTTCTCTACCTGTCTATCCTCTCCCGTCCTCTACCTCTCTCACTCTCTTCTGCTCTCCTTCTCTTTGTCTAGAAATAACTGCAGAGAAGAGAGAAAGAATCTCCGAAAATGACCCGTTTTCACCCTCTGCCTCCGTCTCTCCATTTGTTCCCGCTCCCGCTGCACATGGATATTATAAAGTCATGATCCTCTTTCAATATTCACCCACATAATAGAACTAGTACACCGAGCGTAGCTGCGTTGAGGGGCAAGAGAGTGTGTTATAGGCGGTGATTATCCTCCTGAAGACGACGCGGCCCAGGCAGGCACTTACAATTATTTATTCATAATGCATCCACTGAAACACAAATGCACTTTATTGTCTCATTCTGCATCTTATTTTACCCATAAACCAGAAAATGGGCTGGGTTTCTAATGAAAGAGCCATGTTAATATCAAGGCGGATAAGGGCTGGCGTGTGCAGATGGAGGCACAATGTGGAAACCCAATCACAAGTTCCTTCAATCACTCAAAACCAGAACAAGAGGGAATGGATGCATTTGAATATTCCCCCTCTACCTGGAGGTATTAAAACTATACAATTTTAATACCTATTTAACATGCAGTTGCTTTTTGTGCCTCTCGTTTTTGCGCAATTCTGCATAAAAAGCAGGCAGGTAATGCAGGAGTAACTGTGGCAGCTATGGGCATGACATGGTTTTTCCACCAGGCACGTCTGCAGGCTCCCGTCTCTCTAATCGCCGCATTAAGACCCGACTCACTGAATGGGCCGCTCTCCCCCAGCAGTCTAATTCTGACTTCCTTCTTTGTTCCGTTGTCTTCGTTCGTTGCATCAAAATGTCAGAAAAAGTACTTTGTACCTGGGCTTCCTTCAGTACTTTTTGAATTTATTTATTTATTTATTTTTTACTTCAGTCGAGCACTTCTCTCCATATCAGAAAATAGATTTTATCCATCTCTAAAAACATATCACATATGTAATTCCCATGATCTAGGACTGCTGTACCAGTACTTAAGAAGATGAAGAACTGTCAAAATTGGCATAAAAAGAACCAAAACTCAAACATGACATTGAGAAACACATTCAGGAGTTGCACTATTAAAAATTAGGCGACTTTATGGATTCACCAAGTGTTTGCTGGAGCTTTTGCACCAAAACAAGTTTTATTTGATTGAAGCACTTATTGTGACAAAACATGAATTGTACCCATATCCCCAGAAACTCACTATGGGTACTGATACAGTGCCCATTAAATTGATCTCTGGTTTATTGTCATTGTGGCTTCCCCAGAAAGTGTTACTTGTTACTAACTTTAGATTTAAATTTTTCAAGATGACAGGAATTATGTACTTAAGTTTTGTTTCAGGTGATTTTTGCAACAATAAAAAGTATCATATCTTTCACAAGGCAATCTTAATAATAGACCAAATTTAGGAAATCAAGTGTAAAAATGTGTCTAATTTTTCCTCAATTTTGGGTTGAGTGAAAACTTAAAAGTTTTCACAGTGGCAGTTGCACTGTGATTGCTCAACTTTTGGCACTGGTGCATTGACCATTGAGCGCAAAGACTGAGCTAAATGTCCAGCATGGACTAACATGCCCCAGTGTATGACTTATATGCAGGCATCTATACAGACAGCACTGCCAATCACTGCCCTATTTGAAGGTATTGATTCAGGATTTGATTTGATTTTTTTGTATAAAACATTCTCTCCAGCCCCCACCCTGAATAGGAATAAGCAGGTAATGAAAATGAATGAATAAATGGATGAATGAATGAACACTTTATCATCATCTTGAAAAAACAACACTGCACCTCTCTAGATAGTTTTCTGCCTTGAGACAGAAGTCTTAAAGAAGACCTTGGAAAAAAAAAGCAAACACCAACTGGATGTGCACTCTGGATAAAAATATGAAACCTACACATAAATGACAAAAAGAAAGCTCATGTACTCCGATAACATTAAGTAATTTATTTATACTAATGCACACTACAGCAGAGTTTTGCTGAGTTTTGGATTGGCCACAAGCAGATAAAAATGAGTCTGGAGAATAATGTTTCTTCAGTACGTCTGTCTCGTCTATTAGCCACATTAGCTTTCTCAAAACATCAGATGTGAAGGCTTGTTTGTTCCCTCTGTGTCAGGGTCACTTTGAGAAACAAAGTGAAAGAGGAAATCAGGGCTGATATGAATATTATGAAGGAGTGCGGAGAAGGGGGAAGTCATTCCACCCGTCCACGTTCCTTTATTTTCCACTCCGCCGATCGCATTTGAATATTTTGAAAGGAGTGCCGATGTTTGCCTTATCATGCATTATTCTGAGGCATTACCTGGGCCTTAACACTGCAATAAAGATGGCTGGAAAGTCTATCTCCCTTTTTCACAGAGATGCACAACAATAATAATATTCATACACCGCCCCACCACTAGAAAAGGGGTCTTTTGTTTGACTTTATAATTCCTCTGAAGATGTGCATGTTAGTGCTGGAGGTTCGTCTGGAATGAATCATATTAAAGCTGTATTTTTAATGTGGGGGTACAAGGGCAACTTTTTGAGGCAGTGGAGAGGAGCAATTTTACCTTCAGCTGGGATGTGAATTGTCAGAAAATCATTGCGGATAACAGAAAAGCATAAGAAATGAAACTAGAATGGAAGATATGCTGCAGATTTGTCTAATCTATATTATATTAAGGCTTCTGAGTCTATTATATTTCGAATTTTCAATCATTAAGACTCAATAATTCTTCGTTTACAGCTGCTGCATCCACATCGTAGAAAGTGTGATGTTTTCGACGCTTGCTATTGCTGCTCATTATGGATTATGGATACATGAATTTCTGAATTGCTGCAAAGTTGCCCTAATCATGTCAGCAGAGCTTCAATCAGCCAGTCTTGTAGTTCGACATGATTTCTCTGAAGAGTTTTGTTTTTCCCTTTAGAATGTATTGGCTGTGGCAACGAACAATAATAGGGATCATTTGACCGTGGTCAACTGCAAGGTATATCTGTATAGTATTACATTAATTGATTCCAGAACTAATTCTCTCTCTCTCTTCCTTGCATACATACACAACCCCCCCCCCCCCCCCCCCCCCACACACACACACACACACCACAGGTTAGGCAAGGTGTCACATTATTCCCTTATCTTTTGCTTCTTTCATTAGGGTGAACAATGCCCTCAACATGTGTTTTTGCCAAAATGATAAAAGAAAACATTCCTGCTCACGGAGCCCTGCCAGAGCGACGCTGGGAAACAAGACGAGGCTGAAATGTGGCGCTGCATTGTTTTATATTTTAGATACTTTCAGAGCACAGCCACTCAAAGTGGCACGCACACGTCAACTTGGGCCTGTCACTAAATGTTCTGTCTCTCAAAAGGGTTTCCAGAATGAGATACAATATATATATGAGAGTTTTATGGGAGATGCGGTTAACTTTAATAGGAAAATATATAAAAATTTTAGAGCTTTCTCTCTATTTTTTCATATTTAAAATCAAAGTTGGAAAAGTCACTTACACCCTTTACAGCCTTTTTTGAAGCACTACTCTTTATCCACTCATAAAACTGTCTCTAGCTCTTAACGAGTCATTTAGTCTATTATTGAGTCCTAAAATCGTAATTTTCTAAAAGTAAGTGAAAAACTTAACACTTGTTTCCAATGCAAATCAACTTTTCTCAAGAATTTTGTAGAATCAAGTGTCATTTTCTTAATAATAGTGCTGTAATCTGCCTTATTCTGACTTGTTTATTGACACTAATTTCTAGAAAATCCCTGAAACTACATTGGAAACAAGTGGAGTTATCTCTCCTCACTGGCAGAATTTTTCTCTTATTTTAAGTAAAATAGGATTTGAAGTCTGAATATGAGACTAAATGACTCATTAAGATGCATGTTTTTCGCAGTGAACCTAATGATATCTAAGGAGGAATTTTGAGATCTGTTCTGTAATCTAAATTCTATTGGCAGGTATTGCCTCTTCTCTTTTTTTCCTTTTTTTTTTCGCCCCACTGCCCACCAACAAAATAATAGATTTTGGCCTTTTGCCCTCCGTGTCAAAAAGTTTGAGCTGATCTGAGAAACAATCATATTTTCGGTGGAGATAGTTGAGGGAAATGAGAGGGTCTCCTCGGCCTGCTGACTTCTGATGGAGATTTGTTGCTCGGGGGGTTTACACCTTTCCCATACACCTTCCCACTCCCAAATAAAAAAAACAGGCTTGTGTGACATTAGTCTTTGAACAAGCACAGTGCCCCGAAACCATGAATAGAAATACATTTCCCTACTTTTCACCCTGACCCTTAGCCCTATAGCCCATAGCCATTACTGTCACACACCCACCAAGGGTCAACTCTCCAAACCCCCTGAATAAAACCTTTTCTACCTTTCAGAGAGAGAGAGAGAGAGAGAGAGAGAGAGAGAGAGAGAGAGAGAACCACTCCAGTGTCCAGTGAGCTGTTGTTTGTCTCCTTGAGGATGCCTGAAGCCTTGGTGCCTTTTTTTTTTTTATCTAGCCTCTGGACCTATTTTTCTCCCTTCTCTCTCTCTCTCTCTCTCTCTCCCTCCCTCCCTCCCTCTTTCTCACCCTCCCTCCGTCTCTCAATCTCTCTACCTCGTCCACCCCATTGCTCTCCCTCCATTTGTGTCACTCCCCTCTCTCTCTCTCTCTCTCCCTCTCTCTCTCTCTCTCTCCCTCTCTCTCTCCCTGCCCACTTTTCCCTTCCCGGGGCCGAGGATTTGCCGCGGCCCCCTCGGAGGGAAGTGTGTGAAAATGCACAATGCGGGGTCCCCCGGCGTGGCCGCCCCCGGCACAGAGTGTGAGAAGAGAGGGCCCTCGCATTTGATGCCTGACTGACCAAATCTTCTGCCAAGATAGCCGGGGCCCTTTGCTATTCCCCACGGCGCGGCGGAGAGCGCGGCCAGGAGTGGTGCGGATGGAGAGGGGAAGGCACAGTAATTGTATCAAGGTCTGTAGAGATTCCCCCCACCTCTACCCCCCCTCCCCCACCCTTCACCCTCCCTCCACCCCCTCCTCCACCCTCCCCTCCTTCTCCGAACTGCTTCTCGGTTAAAAGGAAAAGGGTCCCTGGGCAGCGCGAGGCAACTTCTCTCCAGAATAACCAAAAAACAGTGTGCACTCATATATGAATAACGTTCAATTTATCACATGAAAGCCCATATATTGAATACAACACCTCGCGCCGTCCCCGACTCCATCTATTTTTCAACAGTCCAAATGACAAAAAAAAAATAACGAAAAAGAAGCGTTTAATTCCCAAAGTCGCTCTTAGATTGTATTCTGTCAGAAAATTGTCATGACAACAACAACCTTGACGTATTTATGGATGAGAACAGGATTTTCACATGTCTTAGCATTCAGCCTGATCGTGTTGCAACATTGTCCTCTAATGCCTCTTACAGATTTGATCAGGCCCCACAGTGTTTCTTATACAGTCACGCCATGGAAATTGCTGTGGTTACTTCTGATATTTTGGTAAGGTAGTGAAAAGTATTTTATCAGTTTTAACAAACAATCTTTTTCGCTGTTGTTATACTCAAATGATGTTGATACCAGTAATCAGCAAGCAGGTATGAACATGTTGCCTGTGATTGGAATTATGATGATGATGGTGGTGGCATGTAGAGAAACTACAGAGATGAGAGACAGAGATAGGTTGTATCCACAACCAAGACAATAGCCATAATGACAATAACAACAAGGAAAATTAACGATAATAACATAACCTGGTAACACTTTACAATAAGGTACACAAAAACGTGCGTAGTTACCAAGGAACGAGTAAGGAACGAACTGCTAGTTAACGAAAGGGAGTTCCTGAATGACTCTGAATCAAGTACAATATAGTACATAATGACAAGTTACTTAAGAACAGACTATTAGATACCATGTTAATGAACCAGTATCTAATGATTAGTTCCTGGATATCTGTGAATCCACATAATGACCACTTACTTAATGTATCGTTCCTGATTAGCTCTGAATAAGGTACTAAATGGCATGTAAACAATAACAAATCTTTACTTCCTTATTACCCCCATATTAGTTACTATTTTTGTGTCCCCTCAAGTAAAGTAGAGCATCATACTGAGTTGTTACTAGGGAATGCATTATTTCTTCATGATTATCTTACCATTAGTTACCATTTTTGTGTCCCCTCAAGTAAAGTAGTGCATCGCCCTACCTAACTAACAAATAACTACTAGAGTTGTTAATGGGTATGCATCATTACTTCATGATTATCTTACCATTAGTTACCATTTTTGTGTCCCCTCAAGTAAAGTTGAGCATCACCTTGTTAACAGAATAAAGCACCAACTGGTCCTCACCAAAATAATGCAGTTTAATGCTGTAAATTGTGAGCTGGCTAAATTTTGAACTATTTGGTTACTAAGTCATTACTTTATAATACCAATTGTTAAGTTTAATTGAGAACAGACAAGTACACGACTAATACACAGTATATAGATGAACATTTTATGCAATGTAATATCAAATGTAATAAAAATCGTATTAACAACAATCACCTACACAAATTTAAAAAACAAAATAACACCCATTTTACAGACATCAGAGATAAAAAAAAAATTACTAACAAAGTGTATTGAGTCTTAGCCTTTTTAAACACAAACACAACAACAGGTACACATGTGCCATCATTCAAATGTAAAAACAGTCATAAACTTGCAAAACACTGAACTGTCATGAAGCACAACAGTTAAAATGTCTGTAGTAGATACACTTAAAAAGACAGCAGCAACTGGTAAAAGACCAACACCTAATTGTGGCATGAGTGACAACTTATTTCAGCTGTAAGTAGCCTCCGCCAGGTTTCCACTGCTTTGGTCCTTGCTGAAAAACTTCTCGCCTCAGCCACTTGCCGTAAGTCGGTTTATACAGATGGTACACATAAAAATGTCCGCTGCTCTGACCATCCAGGAATGCTGATTTTAATGGGAATGACCGCTCTATCCATTCAAGTTCTGTGGGCTCATCTCATCGCAGCTCTGCATCCAGCCGATCTTCTTCCTCCATGTCCTTTCCCTCATGGTCCTCAACAATCTGCTCCACAATGATCCTCATCCACACTCAGCTGCTCTTGTCGGTGTCCATCCACCTCTGCAATACAAAGACATGTATAGACACAGTACATACAGTGTAAATTGATGTCACAGTATTCACTTTGAAACACTTACTGAATTACTTTAGCTTAGGCTCTAGACTGGAAAGAATATTCCTTTAGCAAACACTGATGTCATACTCTGTATGTGGTCATCCCTAAAATGGATTAATAAACGCCTCAGACGTCAGTCAGAGTAGTGAATGCATCAGATCCATGAATACATGAGTTGGGCTTTTAACAGTTGACTAAAACAGTAGTGAAATAATTTACGATTCAGAAATATGAGAAGACAGTCAAGAGCAACGCTTAAGAGCAAAGCTTTGTTTTTGTGTAACTTATTGTAACGTGTTACCCATAACCTTGCCCACAAAGTTTGAAATATGGACGATGAGCATCCAACACACACCACAACAGCGCAGACACACAACAATAGATCCGAGTCAGTGACACCCTCCTCCCTTAAAGAGGCTGCTATTGTAATGCTAAATATTTCATCAGTCGACGGAGGGAGAAGTTCAGAGGGCCTCAGGAGAGAATGCCAGCCGCTACAAGTCCTTGTCAAACCTGCCCGCCCCGTGTAATTTTAGGATATGGCGCTCTTTCTCAGCAGCCCATCATAGAGAGAGAAAGAGAGAGAGAGAGAGAGGTGGTCCTGACTCCTCATTATAGTGGTATAGCCTAATATTTTGAAGCACCTGAGAGAAAATCCTAATGCAATCAGCTTTTTGACCAATGGACTGATCACAGAACTAAAGATGTGTAAAGATAAGAGGGGTACACTGCAAAAAACAAACATCCATCCTAACATTTAGTCTCATATTCAGCCTTCAAATCTTATTTTTGCAGTGTTTTCTAGAAATGAGCGTCAATATCTTGAAACAAGGCAAGGCAGATCACTGCACTGCTATCAAGAAAATGACACTCGATTCTACAAAAGTCTTGAAACAAATTGATTTGCATTGGAAACAAATGAAATTATCTAATCCACTTGATTTTTTTCACTTATTTTAAGAAAATTATGATTTTAGGACTCAATAACAGATCTTAACTATATTAACTAAATGACTTGTTAAGATGGAGATTTTTTGTTAAAACATTGTACAGCATCACAGTTTTTGTTCTATTTTGATTACATTCTGCATACTAACAATGCATTGTATTTGCCATAGCTGCATGTTTTTCCATGTGTCCGTTCACCAAGATATTTTCACAAATGTTCAAGATACAGCCATGAAACTATGACCAGAATGTTCAAATAAATTATTTGCCTTTGACCTAGAATTAAGTTCAAGTTATTTTCTATGCAGTTTTATATCATACTTTTATGGCTGTGACCAATATTTTTAATCTACGACGAAGTCACAAACTATTATAGTTGCTGATTCTTTAATTAAATTGTGCATTACGCGTCTTAGTCCTAAATTGTATAGGTGACAGAAGCTAATTCATCTATCTTTCGTCAAGTGAATATTTAGCCCAACACAATAACCATCCTTATTAATGGCATAAAACATACATACATATCTGACACACCATATCCAGTAGACACAGAGAGTCGTATCATTCAGAATTAGCTTGAGGATAGCTGTCCCTCTTGGACGAAGATGCTTCAGAGGGCATCTGAGCAGTATTTTATGAGAACTCCCCATCCATTTCAAAGGGCCGTGCTCAGCACTGCACATTTTCCCCATCCCTTCCAATTCATTACCCCCTCGCCCACATGTATTATTCTGCCCGCTACGCATTCCCTCCTGTCTCTGGGGGCAAATTTATTGGTCGAAGCGTTTTGACTCCATTTACCTTTTAAAAGCCGCCGTTTAAAGCTCGATATTTTCTCTCGCAACTCCGTTCCTCGATAGCCGGGGATCTATGAGAGTGCCTTCTTTCTGCTTTGATGAGCAGTAGAACTTTACTTGCTTCCACATTATTGGAAAGACTGGAGATAATTTTAGTTAGCTGAACTGTTAGCTGGGTAAAGTTTATGCAACTCTCTGAAGCTGCAGATAGAAGATTGATAACCTTAGCCATCTTGAAATTTCATTATTGAATCTCTGAATATTTCCTTTTTATATTTCTACACAAGGGGCTGTATAAACAAAGAAATACATGCTGAGCTTGATTCAGTGGTCAGCACTTCCTTGTCCATTTAATCTACATCAGCACTTCTAATGATAGTCTGCCTGCAATAACACAACAGAATGGAGCCCTTTGACAGAGCGGGTATAATAGTTTTCTGAAAATAAAACACTACAGGAAATGGGTAACATGAGAGATAAATGCGTTGGCCATTTAATCCTATTTGTTGTCACAAAGCCAGAAAAACCAAAGCAGTAGAACAGCAATAGACTGTAAATTGTATAATGATATGGCTACTGACTAAATGAGCTAGGATGGTACAGTATATAGGACATGTCTCTCCTCTCTCTCTAGGAGGGAAGGACACACTATGCATATTTCAGATGGATTTAAGCGGTGTCCTGTGGGTCCTTTAAGAGCCCATCATATTTATGAGGTCGGCATATTATCGCCATCAGGAGGGTGTCACAGAAGCTCGGAGAGGAGATGACTCTAAGTGTTGCTGGCGTTTGGAGAATACGCTGTGGTAGCCTTACCAGTGCATGGGCAAGGAGGACAATATTCAAGCCTGAACACATATTGCGCTTGTACTAATATCAATCTGCCCTGATTCAGACTGTAAAACTGTAAATCGTAAAAAGGGGAAGAGACAAGGTGCCTAGTTCACATTGCAAAATTGTGACTGGAATCAGCCCCATTCACCCTTCCTATACCAATATATCAGTCAGGGATGGCTGTTGTCTTGTGAATAAATCTACCTCCTACTATCTATCTTTTTTTAACTTGATTTGAACATACACATGATCGTTTATGTCCCGTATAGGCTTCT
Organism: Centroberyx gerrardi; assembly: GCF_048128805.1. Classification (NCBI taxonomy): domain Eukaryota; kingdom Metazoa; phylum Chordata; class Actinopteri; order Beryciformes; family Berycidae; genus Centroberyx; species Centroberyx gerrardi. Next base: position 26,477,813 of record NC_136008.1, on the reverse strand, counting down.
TGATCCTATGGTTGAGCCATGAAATTCATTCAAAACCAATTGTATAACATCAGAAGTACATGGGTCAATCTTTCTCTTCCTTTCTGCTGCTTCTGATGGATTTCACAGCAGCGAAGTCCAACATCATAGAACCGCTCTCAGGTGACTGGGCGGTTCAATGCTTAGTTAGCTCAAGAAATCCATGCGTGTGCGTCCACTGTAAGTCATTTCCAAACTATCTGTGGCCTCTCTGCTCAGGGAGTAAAGCGTCCCATTGGAAGAGAGTCGTACATTGTTAGTTAGCCTACAGAGTTCAGCGTGATCCAATTCAAAACTTGAACTGTCCCAATAGGGAGCCCCAGTGGACTGTACGCATACACATACACACACACACACCTCAGCTACATGGGAGGAGACAGTGGCTTTGCTGTAAGCGAGGGCCACAGCGGTTCATCGGCAGGACAGAGACATAAATCTTGGTGCCCTGAGGACAGGTGTGGGAACCAGGGAGGGAGAAGTTTAAAGCCCCCCCACAGCAGCTTTGATTCACTGTAATTGTCACAGTACAGTAGAGAACAGCACAGTTACCTCCCCATAGAGGCCAAGCGCTGTTCAAATACTGTTACAAAGCTTAAAATAGAACCCGCTCGAAGGAATTAGATTGCAATTAGCAGGAAAAGAAAGTCTGTTCCCGACAATTATATCGAGTGAAAAAGAAAATGGATCTGATATAATCCTGGACTTAGGTTGAATGATGCAGATGGTACAGTAGCTTTGATTCACTTTATCAAAACTACTCACTGTAATTGTCAGGGCAGTACATAGAAGCCAATGCAAGTGAAGCCACCACAGTGACACAGCAGCTGCACAAAAGAACACAACAGTATACACTCAAAAGAATCAAAGATTCACAGTGGAAGCCATTGTAGAAGTCCCCAGTCGTGTGTCTGTCCTCCATCTGTTCTCCAGGACAATAGTGCAGCAGTGGAAAAAAACCCTACAATGATACAAGGCTTCTACAATGGCTACAACTGTAGAAATTGCAATGAATTTCAATGTCGCTAGTGATCAACTGAATAAGAAACAACTCTGATTTTGCCAATCAATTAGTGACAATGTCAAGTTTCAAGTTCCAATAATACAGTTGCACAATAGCAGCTGAATGTCATTCAAAACAGAATGATGCTTTTTGGCCATTTTTGCAGCAGATCATTTGGCATCCCTATTTGCATTTAGTTTAATTCAACAGGGGATGCAAAGTGGCACCAGCAAAAAACAACCCATATGGAATGCATCTCCCATCAAGTCCATCTCCCACAGTTCAACACTGGGAATCAATCTCCGATATACATATTCACATCAACTCATCAATTCACTTTATCGCCATCTACTTGTGTGGCGTCTCCCTGGTACTTCTATAAGATCTATAACATGATTGACAGGTAGGAATGTGCGGTGCGCACTGCTGCGTTTGTCCATGCAGGCCCCGATTGCATCAGTCACACCTGGAGACTGCCTTGGGCTTACCAGCCTGTAATTTCATGGCTCAAAAGTACAATGTCTCATTCTGTCAACACTCACTTCTGATGGGCGCTCGCTCATTTACTGCGGCATCCAGCTTGCCCATTGCTATTTTAGGTATTATTATATTGCGGCGGAATGTCGCGTAAAATGCATACGGGGTACTAAAATTAGTTTTGTCGTTTATGTTGGTGAAGTAGGAAAAAAGAAGTGAAGGCAAAGAAGAGAGATATTTTACATCTAAATAAAGAAGTGTGTGATTGATTACTTTTAGCCTTATTGGAGACAGCCAACGATGGTGGTCCGCAGTACTTTGGCTGCTTTGTCTCTCTCTCTCTCTCTCTCTCTCTCTCTCTCTCTCTCTCTTCTTCTTCTTCTGTCTCTTTCTCGCTGTTTATTGCTTAGTATGTACTAATCGCCGATGCCAATTCACCCGCAAGGGCTCTCCAAGAGCACCGTGCATAAACAAATTTATCTCTTCTTTTTTCCTCTTGCGTAATTATTAACCAAAGCACTTTGCCGCCTGTGTTAAAGACAGTCCCCCCTATCTATGTGTAAGAAATAATTAACAATAAGATATGCTTCCGCTCGTTCAATCGCTGCGTTAATGGTTTTCAGATAATCAATATGCATATAGTTGTACATTTAAATTAGGATCAATATGCTTGTGCTTAAGTAATACTTTATGCTAACAAGACATGTTGTTAGTTAATTTGGGAGCAGCATTTAAGTATCTGGATGACTTTGGTATAAGGGCTTGACAGTATTGCCTAATGAATTTATATAAGGTGGGATCACTATACTTTCTTTTGAAACAGGTAGTTCCTTACTTAACCAGGGAGTTTACAGATAAAATTGTGCCCTTTCTGCACAACTATATGGCCAAAATGACCATCGATATACTCTTAAAAGGTTATTATGTTCAATAAACACAAATTTACAAGGATGACTGTTGACTGACTGTATCAACAGCATCAACCAAAACCTTTCGCATTTACTTCCTACTCTCCCATGAGATTTGAATCTTTCATTCTCATGGAAACAGAAAAAAAACAGAATTTTGATCGTATCCAAAGCATGAGCGCACTTGAATGTCCGAATGTCATGTTGAACTTTACCGTCCACGGCCAGCGCAGAGCCAGGGGCAACAGTAGCAGGAGTTCAAAGGTTAGGCAAAGTGCGATGCTTTATTACCGATGGAAAAGCCATTTTCTATCAATCGATTTCAAATGATCATAAGCCCTGGGGGGTGTCGATGCTTTATTATCGCCTCATTCAAACCAATCTAAACTTCCTTTGGTAAACAGGAAAATAGATATTTGATCATTAATCTAGTTTATGGATTATATAATTTTGTTGCTGCGACGGTGGGTCAAATTTATCACATAATATCCGATACGCAGTTTTGATGTTGATGTTTTACTGTTATATTGGAATAAAAATATGACTATTGAAGATATTAAATACACAAAGAATAAAGTGAGTATATTGTTGTAAATTGTACAAGGGAAACTGGACAAAATAGCAAAAACACATTTTCTACAGAAACTTAATTTATTCACTACTATCAAAACTCTCATGCATATCCTATTTTTCATTGAAAAAAAGACAACAAATTTGATATAGCTGTCTATATATATTCTGTCAGGCTGGAGGACAGCATGTATGTGTGTGTACATGCATGCGCGCGTGCACAGAGGCACATAGGTGTGTCGATTCATGAATATGTGTATCCCTGTGTGTTTCCTCGCTCTGACAATGGGGCCCTCTTTAGATTTGCTGCTGACGGCGTGTCACGCTGAAATAGATCCCCCTCAGCACTGACACCAGGAGTCAGGCCGTTTGATGGTTCCCAACTTGGGTCGCCTCCCCGTGATTGACGGCTGGTAGATTGCCTGCCGACCAAACACGAGTGTGAGGGAGACACAGCCTAGTCAATATCCCCCCACCTCCTGATGTGTTTTAATGCCTGCGCTTGCATAGAGAGGAGAGCCAGCACCTGCACACACACACACACACTCACACACCCTCACATACACACACGCACACACACAGAGTTGATGCTGTTGTTGAAGTTAACTTTTCTTTTGATCTCCATGATGTCATGGAGTTTGTTGCAGCTGATGTTTTTTGTTGTTTGTTTTTTCTTTTCTTTTTTTTTTTGCACTGCAGTCACATGAGATAACAAAATGATGCACTACACCACACACATACACATACATGGAGACATACACATACATTTCTATGTGTACATATAGACACACCAGACACAGACATAAACATACACACATACAGGAACACACATAGAGACGACAACAAACAAATACACTACACCATATACTTATATGCATACATGTACATATACATGAACACACACACACACACACACACACGAACGAGGGTGCATGGGAGTGCTCAGTGATAGCTACTATTAGAAAGAGAGAGATAAAGAGAAAACAGGACTAGAACGAAAGAAAGAAAGAAAGAAAGAAAGAAAGAAAGAAAGAAAGAAAGAAAGAAAGAAAGAAAGAAAAATATATCATGAAAATAGACTGAATAATCATTGTGATGAAGAGAGAAAGATAAATAGCCATAATGGCAGACAATAAAAGAGAGAGGGAGTGTGATTGTGAGATGGAGAAAGGGAAAGAGAGAGAGACAGAGAGCGAGAATGGGTTAAACAGAGAGAAAGACAGAGAGAACTCCCCAAAACAAAGTGTAGAGAGAGAGAAAGAGAGAGAAATGATGGAGAGAGGTGATGCGACAGAGAGAGACAGCAGTAAAAAGTATATAAGGTGGAGAGAAAGAGAGAGAAAGAGAGAAAGATTGAGAGAAATAAGAAAAAAGAGAGAAAGAGTGGTAATAAGAGAGACAGGAGGGGAAATAAAGAAAAGGTAAAATAATGGAGATAAATAAGAGAGGGGAGCAAAAAAGAAAAAAAGAGAACAAGACAGGAGGGGGGAAGGGAGGGAGAAAAGAAAGAAATGAGCAACGAAATGAAAAATAATGTCAGTAAAAAAAAGGTCTAAATATTATGCAAATCAGGTGTGAGGTGAAAGTGATATGTACTTTACCTGAAGATTTCTTTTTTTATATGATCGTGTTCCTTTTGCCTTTTTTATTATTCATATTTAAAAGTGTTGTTTTCTATCTAATTATCAATTCACTCGCACATATCAGACGACATACACTTGTTCCACGGTAGAGGGGTCTGCATAGGGGAACTGAATATGCAGCCACTGTCCAAACACTGAAACACATCACACACACACACACACACACACACACACACACACACACACACACACACAGGCCGGTGAACTGAGCCCATCATCAAATCACGCTGAGCATTGTTACATTTGAACAGGGGAGGCAGTGGGCCGGAAAGACCCTGTGTTAGTCTGAGAGAGAGGGAAAGAGAGAGGGAACAGGGGAGTGTGTGTGTGTGTGTGTGTGTGTGTGGCGGTGGTGGAGGGATGCAAAAGATGGAGGGATGGAGCGAAGTAAGAGGGGAGAGAAAGGGCAAGATAGAGAGAGAGAAGGAAAGAAGAGGCAAAAGAGGGGGAAGCGGGAGACCGAAAGCAAAAAAAAAGGAGAGGAAGAGGAAGAGGAGAAGAAGGAGGAGGAGGGGGAGTATAGGGAGTGAAAGGGGAATAGAGGCGAAAGAGAGGCAGAGCGGAGAGAAAGAGGGGAGTGGAAGAGTGAAGTCAAGTGATGGAGGGAGAGAGACGCGGCGAGGGAATAGGAGAAAGAGGTGGGGGGGCGGAGGGGGAGGGGGGGTGTTATAGGAAGAGGAGACGAGGAAGAAAGTGGCGAGAGAGGGCAAAGACGAGGAAGAGAGAGGAAGAGAGAGGGCACTCAAGAGACCGACGGGAAAGGAAGACGGGAAGGAGAGAGAGGGAAAGGAAAGGAAAGGAAAGGAAAGGAAAGGAAAGGGAAGGAAGGAGACGAGAGAGAAATAGTGAGAGGGAGAGGAGAGGAGAGGAGAGGAGAGGAGAGTGAGGTCATGGGGGAATAGCCCCCCCACCCCACCCCTTCCCTCTCTCTCTCTCTCTCTCTCTCTCTCTCTCTCTCTCTCTCTCCCTCCCCAATGTGCCCATCCATGCCACTCCTGCAGGTCAGCTATATGAATTCCTCCCTGCTTTGCTTTCCAGGCGCACCATCCACATCTTCTTCTTCTCTCTCTCTTTTTCTTTTTTTCCCTTCAGTAGTATATCCTTCCATCTATCCTCCATCCCTCCATGTTTTTTTCATTTGACTATTTTCAGGAGGATTATCGTCCATTCCTGTACGGATAGAGGGGATTGCGGTTAAAAAAAAAAAAAAAAGAAAGAAATATATATATATATGTGTGTATATTTATTTATTATATTTGAAGATGGATTGTCATTGTTTAAATGGCGGGGAGGGAGTGTCAGAGAGAGAGAGAGAGAGAGAGAGAGAGAAAGAGAAAAGGTCATTCTGTTGGAAGTGACCAGAGGGGGTATTTCGTGCAGGGAAATTGCAGTGTATTGCTTTTGTGACAGAGGAATTGTAAACTGGCCGTGTGGGTGTGTGACCTCTCGGAAAGAGAGAAGAGGGGGGCGGGGTGGTGGAGTGGGGGGGCTAAATGGACACAAAACACCCCCTGGGAAGGTTCTCAACTCCTAATGTAACTAAAACAGCCATAGAGACGTCAGGATGGCTGAATGTTCCTCGGTGTGCCCGCGAGTCGCCCATCTCGCCGAGACAGAACATTTCGGAATATGATGATGACGGCGGCGCCGGTGCAGAGGCTTGAAAGTCATGGTCAGACTCTTCGAAAAGGACGGCAGAGGGAGAATTTCACCTTCAGAAAATGCATCCAGTTGCATCTTTTACAGTGGAAAATAACACTTTGAATGTTGAAATGAATAAAATTATAATGAATTTAACAGATCAATAAAAAAAAAAGGGCATATCGAACAGTAAAAATCCAGTTCAAATCAATTCAAAAGTCAGTAAAACAATGAATATAAAAAAATAAGTTTAAGTATATTTTATTTTTTATTAAAGTTTTTATTCCAAGGCTTGTAGGCAATGATGATGTGATGCTGCTCAGAGTGTGTGTGTCTCATCAGCAGTGGGTCAGGAGCTTGTGGAAACAGTATAAGAGCTGCCACCTGCTGGATCAGTGGAGTATTGCAACTGCAAGGCTGAAAATGAGGAAATAAAAGTGGTGGATCCATCATATTACAGTAGCCTGGCAAAGAAAAGTATAACTCAACCATGAAGTGTCACAAGTGTGGAGCTCAAATGAGAGAAGATCAGATGAACCAATGGCGGTGAACACCTATAGTGACGGAATAACACAGAGCAAATTATATTATATTATATTAAGCATTATCTGAAACAAATGCCAGATGCTAAAAGGAATATGTATCTATTGTCCATACTATCTCTTGCGCTGTCACAGAATTAGCATAAAGAAATAAGAATGATACAATAACTGTATAACCATGAGGCCAAAGGAGAGAGAAATAACCTATGAAAAAAAAAAAAAAGAAAATCCTCCATGTCCTAGATTAGGTATACATTGACTGATGTAAATGTAACATTCTCCTGTGCAGCAGCCCATTAACGCAGAACTAAACACTCCATAATGCGACATCAAAACCTTAACAGTTGACTGGGCCCAGTCACACCTTATCAATGCTGCGACATTTAAACAGGGGCCTGGGCCTCACGTCTGCACCATGCAAAACTTAATGTGATTTAATACCACACACGCACGTACTGCGGCGCGTGCACACACACACACACACACTCATACACACACACACGTTCCTTTCCTCATCTGCTTTCATTCAATCTACATGTGGTTTTGCAGACGCCATGCATAAGAAAAGGCACTTTTCATTTTAGTGGAACTTATTATATATGAGAAAAACACCACATCCACACACACACGTACACACACACACACACACATAGGGGGACAGAAAATGACCACCACGCTGATGTGTGTGTATGTGTAAGTGCACATGTATGTATGCATGGCATTCTTGCTGTTATATGAAATTGCATCAAATTTTGCATGGTGCAGAGGTTTGTGTGTGTGTGTGTGTGTATGTGTAAAAGGGGGTAAAAGTGTCTGACTCTATTCCATTACTGTTGATTAGTTAACCTTTAAGGGCCCAGGATCTGCTGGTCTTTAATAGGTCTCGTCCCCCGTATGCTCCCCTCTCATCCCTCTGTCAGGAAATCAATAGAGTGACAGAGAAGAGAGAGGTGAAGTTTAAAAAGAATCCTCTCTCTTCTGATATGATCCTGTGTGTAAATGTGTGTGTGTGTGTGTGTGTGTGGTCCTTATTCTGATTTAGGTGGTTGAAGGTGAAGCTCAATATTATTTGTGTCCTCTTCCAATATTTTTTACGCGTGTTGGATTTTCACATTGTTTTTTTTATATATATATTACTGTAAATCAGTTACTGAGTCTTCATGTTTGAAGTTGTGTGTTAATTATGCAGATGCAGGTGTGAATGTGTTTTATTGGGGGTCATACATCCATTTTTACATAACATACATTTTTACATACATTTTACATTACATTACATAAATATTCTTCTGAAATATGTCTTTTGTGCATTGCTATATATATTTAATCTTCACACAGTAACTACAACTAATTCCAGTTGCATTTTGTCTTTCTGTAAAGTGTATATTAGAGCTTTATTGAGGTCAGAAAGTGTGAAAAATTTGCCTACAAATCAGTTTAAACCTGAAATAAGCCTTTTTGTTAATAGTGTTTGAGTGTTAATCCAACTAAATTCCCAAATTGCTAATTATTTGTAAAAAAAAACAAAAAAAACTGCATTTTTCAATAGCGCCTACACCAAACCTACAATTAAGCTAGAGACGCAGCCTGACCCGACTCGACCCGAGCCCATCAGGTTCAGGGCACAAATGTCAACCTCTCATATGTACCTCAGCCTCCACCCCTTCCAAACACACACACACACACACATACACACACACACACGCACACATACACACACACACACACACACACATTTTTGCTCTTGTCATGAAACATGAAAAGCTTTTCACGTCTTTAAGTGTTGATTTGTCGGTCACATATGGACTGCAAACAATATTCATTTTAACAAGTAATTTAGTCTAGCATTGAGTCTGAAAATCACATTTTTCTTTAGATAAATGAAAACTTCTGCCACTGAGGTGAGTTGTTCCCAATGCAGTTTCAGGAATTTTCTTATGTCACTATCAAGCAACACGGGTGTAACAAGTGTCAGCATCTTGAAACAAGGTAGAATGAGGCAGATCACATATTGAATTTTTTTTTATTTGTATCACAAACAAGTAGAATCACTGACACAATTTGTAACTTTTTTTAAAAGGAAAAAATTGACTTTTATAACTCAATGCAAAATTAAATGAGTCGTTAGGATGAATATTACCATTTGCCTGGATTCTCCACAGTCTCCTCATTACAGCATTTAGATTGCTACAGAGAGAAAGAGAGAGAGAGAGAGAGACAGAGAGAGAGAGAGAGAGAGAGAGGGAGAGAGAGAGAGAGAGAGAGAGAGAGAGGGAGAGAGAGAGACATGTACAGATTTACAACATGAATCCATATATAGCATCATCCGCAAAGTTACACGCCCCCACTTTGTGAAACATAGGGGTGAAACTGACCCCCCCCCCCCCCCCCCCCCCCCCCCCCCCACACACACACACACACACACACACACACACACACCGGGACAATGATTTTATATATGAGCATGGTGGAGACACGGTGCGGTGGATGGGTGGGTTTGTGTTTTGGTGTTGAATTGATTTTCCTCTTCAAATAGAATTATGTTGCTGCTCTTGTTCCCCATCCAAAGCGTTACTATTTCATTTGTTCAGGATCGGGTCCCTGGGACACTCCTGATGTGTCCCGCAGATACTGTGTGTGAAATACAGAGAGGACACACACACACACACACCCACACACACACGCACACACACACACACACACACAGTCACTCACTCACAGGCAGAAATATAGGCAATACATACAGGAGAGTACACACAGACAGGCAGACATGCATACGTGCACACAGACACAGACACAGACACAGACACAGACACAGACACAGACACACACACACACACACACAAATAGAAACAAACACACAAACATCTCCTCTCCCTCCCCTCCTCTGTCCTGTCAATTATGAGGTGCTGAGTATCACAGTATCCCAGATCTCATTAGCCCCAAATCAATTTAGACATTAGCAATAATGGTGGGTGGCAATAGAGAGGGATAGAGAGAGAGAGAGAGAGAGAGAGAGAGAGAGATTGAAATGCTCAGCACATGAAGACATGCAGGGGAAAACAAAAATGGAGACGGTGGTGATCAGAGATTAAGGAGGAAAACTAAAGAAACAAAGCCATTCATTAAAATGATGGTGATCAAAATGGCACGGGAGATTAAGGAGCAAAAGAAAGAGAAGAAAAGAAAGAAGATAAGAGAGAGGGAGATGAGTTTTGGCAGCTTTAAACAGGCCAGTGGAAACTCAAACTGCCTGGTTGACATCTGGTGCCTCTGGTGCCTCTGGTGGGCTCAGATCATAATCAATAATGGAAGGAATAGAGCGCTCCGTCATTCCCTCTCCTCTTTCTCCTCCATGCCTCCACCCCTCTCTCCACTTTCTATCCTGATATCCCTCCTTCATCCCTCCTTCTCTCCATTTAGTGATTTTTCTCAGATCCTCCACTCATCTTTGTCCCCAATTCTCTCTTCCGCCATCCATATTGTCGATGTTTATTTGTTTGTTTGGCTGGTGGATTGGTTCTTTCTTTCTTTCTTTCTTTCTTTCTTTCTTTCTAGGGGAGCGTCTATGGCTCAGCTTCCTTTCATTGGTTAATTTGTTTGTTCATTTGTTAGTTCATTCATCTGTCACACACAATAGATACTGCTGATCTTTTGACAAAACTTGGGGAATGATGCATCTCACCACTGTGTTGCAGCATTTTCAACACTACACTGATTGGCCCAAGGGGGGCGCCACATTGTCCGGTCGTTTGTTCATTCGTTCGTTTGTTCGTTCATTCGTTTGTTTGTTTGTTTGTTCATTCGTTCTTGAGGGAATGATGAAACTTGAGGGAATGATGCATCTCAGCATTTAAAATTACAATGATTGGCCCAAGAGGTGTGCTACAAATCCAGGTCAAAACAAGGTGACATATTTGTCACTGACTGGCCCAGAGGGGAACTGCATCATCATCAGGACAACATGTTTACTGCTGCCTTGTTCAGTCGTGATATGTTTTTTAAAGATATTCTGAAGACGTTTCTCTGCCTACACTTTTTCTTTGTTACATGTGCATAGTCTATACCAAAATCTTACCATGCTGCCTCTTGTACTCACTTCTAGTACAAGGTCCTGACGGGTGGTCTGATCACACGACTATTCCCAAGTCAGATACCCACAAAACAACAGATTTCCCCCACCGCATTTCCCCCCTTTACTTTTTTTTCTCCCTTCTCAAGTCCCCTTCTAAAACCTTCTCTCTCACTTCTCCAAATTCTTCACCTTGGAGACCACCGTCATATTGCTTTCCTCTCCTCTCGCTTCTCCCCTAAAGTCCTCTCTATTACCCTCTCCCTCTTCTCCTCTGCCTCCTCGCCCGTCTCAGGTCCCAGACCACCCACAGCAACAGATTACCCACTATCTCTATCTGATTACCTATTACACTTCCTCTCCTTCTCCTTCTCCTCTCCTTCTCCTCTCCTCTCCTCTCCTCTCCTCTCCTCTCCTCTCCTCTCCCCTCTAAAATATTCCGCTACCCCCCTCTCTCCCATGTCTCTCCTGTTCCCTCCCCCTTTCTCCTCTCCTCTCCCCTCCCACTCGCCCCCATCTCCTGTCCTCCCCTCTCTGAACTGAGACCCCCCACACCAGTAGCAGATTGCCCCGCCATCATCCCCTCCTCTCCTCTCCAATCCCCTGGTCACTCTTTAGGTTTCAAACTCCATTTGGCTGATCTATAGGCCTCCCCTTGGCGAATGACTCTGAAGTGGTTTGGACAGTTGTAGACAGCTTGTTGGAAGGCCAGCTGCCACATGCCCCGCTTATTTATTCATCTCTACATTGATTAATGGAGAGAGGGGTCACAGGTCAACCTTTTATTGTGGAAGAAGGGTGACCCGAAAACAAATAAATACTGCTGGGATTTTTGTGGTGGAGGGGTCTGATACCTGAGTCTTGTGTTTTGATCATGTTGTCAATAGTTAAAGGGCAGCAGGAGCATCCGTTTCAGTAACAGTTGGCCAAGAAATTAGGCTAGACATCAGTCATTTGAGAATATTTTAGATGACAAAAAACAATTTTCAAACTTATTTCATTATAATATTATATGTGTCTACACGTAATATTATATGTCTACACGTAATATTATGTGTCTCGATAATATTATGTGTCTACTCTGTGTCTATTACTGTCTAACACACCAGAAAGTGCATGCATGCTTTATATGGTCATAGAGTTGTAATGTTTTGCATGTCAAATACAGGATAAAAAATGTCATGCATGTCAAATATAGGGTAAAAAAACACTGTTGCAGGACAATTTTTCATCCTGCTTATATCTTCCCTATGTTTTTACATGTGCAAACATTCACCAGGTCAAAAGCTTATTTTCTTTTGTGCATGCATTGATATCTGGGATATCTGATCACCTTGTGGCTCATGTTTTTGGTCTCAAAATATTGCAAAAACTATATATGCATCAGTGAAAGCTAGTTATTTGTTCACATTATCTGCAGACACAAAGTTGTAAACAGTGTTCCAAATCATCAGCATCCTGCGAAAACGTGATCTACTGAAAGTTTATTGACTTTGTAGCATTAGAGGATGTAATAATTTGTGTTTTTTTAAAAACACTGAGCAACAAACACCATTTAAGATTCCTTTCCAAGATGGATATATAGCATTTTGGGGGCAAAAGCCTTCAAGAACACCCACAATTTGAGAGAAATGTATTGGTCACGAGACGCTCTAAACCTTTTCTCGACACATTGGATCATGTACAACCACTTGGTTATGGACACACATCCACAGACACAGACTTGTAAGCGGTGTTTCATGCGGGCTTATAATGTGCAGCCTGTCAACAATAAGGGAAAGAATCCACAACCTGCGTGACCCAACGCTCAGCATCGAGCGCCGCTGATTGGCAGTAATGCTATTTAATCAAATGTCAAACAGCACAGGTTTATGATACACAAGCCAACCTCTGAATCACTGCTTCGAGTGAACGGGATTTATTCACACACACACACACACACACACAGAAACACATACAAACACACAAGCACAGACACGCTGCATGCTCTCATTGGACGGTAAGAGGGGAGTTTTTGAGTCAATAATTTTGATATCAGAAACAGTATTCTGTCCATTGTGTGTGTGTGTGTGAAGGGGAAGAGAAGGGGAAAAAAGTCATCATTTGAACGTCTTGTTTATGTGCCTGTCATTTATACGCTGTCTGTGGTATATATCCAGGGAAACATTCTCACATTTCAAAAACTCCCCTGCCATTTCAGAAATAATTGGCCAGTTCCTCGCGCTGAGTCGACTCCACGTCCGGCAGATTTTTTTTTTTTTTTCACAAGCGACGGAGCTGCCAATGCTCTCTCTCTCTCTCTCTCTCTCTCTCTCTCTTTTCCTGCTGACAATGTGTCAACACGGAGATGTCAGCAACAATAACAATAAAACCGTTCTGTGTGAATGATTGAGATCTCACTTTGGTCCGGGGCCATGCAACATACATTACAATGAAATACCACACAATGGAGGACGCAGTACAGTGCGGTGCAATGCAGTCAATTATGTAGAGCTTGTGGTCCTTTGGGTTATTACACTGAATGAAATAGTTCAAATGAAATGGTATATTACGGTTCCAGTTTTCATGTGTGCCATTTTTCCAGTAGAATATTTACCTTCTGCCTTCAAACTTGATATAATACTCAAGTGTTACAGAAAGGAATTGAGGCCTATAGGACCTTACGATTGTGTGTGTGTGTGTGTGTGTGTGTGTGTGTGTGTGTGTGTGCATGCATACTTGTACAGTATGTGTTTCTATTCACGTGCATGCTTTTGTGTGTCTGACTGTAAAAATCCCTGCATTTTGACATTTATCCTCATGTTGAATCAAGTCAAACTCACATGCCAAGAATTGCTGAGCTAAGGACAAATGAGAACAAACTCATTGACTCTGTTTTGATTTTCTCCCCAGGCTCACTTCTTTCATTATCTCCTCATTTGTTCCTGTCCCCAAAGTGGCTCACAGTGCCGCACACCCAATTTCAATCACAGGAGCCGTCATAAAAATTAAATGAAAAGAAAAGAAAATTCAGTGCAGATCGGTGTAGCCCACATGGCCTTCACTTCTAAGAAAATCGCCAGTGAAGTAAAATAACAGATCAAATGACATAAATGTAGACTAAACACTTACAGTATAGTGCCAATGTTTTTAACATATGAATTCTATACCATTAATAGGAGCTTATACCACTGTTTGGCATCATTTTCCATAATTGAGATATTTGGGTACCAGATACTGCGATATTTATGCTGATTTATCACCTGATTCATCAACTTTTCATAAAAAATAAATTATACCTCAGAGGTTAGCATGGAATTTTAATCAAGTTTGTGTAGATAATTGCAGTGTTTATGCTCTATTTTCACTTATGGTAGTGGTGAAATAGAACAAAACTAATATCCAAATATCCAAATATCTCAGTAATGGAAAAAATAAGTATAGCCAAACTTGATGTTTGAGCCAAAACACTGGTATTATCCTTTACAAGAGCAATTCAGTGTCAAATGAGGCTTCCCATTCTAAGATACTTGATGCATATGTGCTTTGCACTGCATGATATTTGAATCAAAATTCTCCTTCTGGCCCAGTGGGATGTGAAGTCCTTGGATGACCCTCTCTGCTCTATTTCCATTAGCAGGCCTTCAGCATTTGAGGACATATATTACTGGGAGAATAACTGGTGCTCCAAAGCGTCTCCCAATAATTGAACTGAGCCTCAACCCAGAATTATTCAGTAACTCATCCACTCTCAGTCCTGCAATCCTGCCTTAGGGGTACGGAGTAGTCATGACAGAGAGGGAGGGAGAGAGAGAGAGAGAGAGAGAGAGAGAGAGAGAGAGAGAGAGAGAGAGAGAGAGAGAGAGAGAGAGAGAGAGAGAGAGAGAGGTGAAGTGAAATACCTCATATGATAGGCTAAAGAGAGGACCTGCGAGCTATGGGCTTGCCAGCATAGCAATAGAGAGCCATGGATGAATCTTATCTAAGCAGAGTTAGGTGCGTTTGGCTTCAAGGCTCCTTGGCATTTAACTGGAGAGCTTTTCTCTGCCTTTTGCTGCACACATTTCACCTATCTGACTCTGCTGTTGGCAATTCTTCACTCTAGTACTGTTGCAGCCATTTAAAGCAGTAAAGGTACAGTACTTTACATTAGCTCCATTTTGCCCCAGAAGCACCAGTGAAACAAGTCTAACCCGACCTGTTACACAGTCAGCTGGGACACATCGCAGCACTCATTGAATTTTTCATTGACTATATCTGTATATATCAGGGATGATATGTGGAGATTTATGATATTGTAGTTAGAGCTGAAATGTAAGCTCAACAAGTTACAAGTAAAGTTTGAAGTCACATACTCACAGCGCTTATGGTGCAGTGTTGCTACTTTGAAAATATAGAAGCCAGAGGTGTGACCAAGTCAACTTTGATCAAGTCCCAAGTCAGTCTCAAGTCTTGAGGCACAAGTCTCAAGTCAAGTCTCAAGTCTAAATGTAGATTACCAAGTCAAGTCAGAACAAATCAAGAGTCCAGTATCAATTTAATATCTTAAAGAAAACTAAATATCTAGGACTTTTCAATGCAACATGGTTTTAATAGGATAAAAACTTGGTAAGAGCATCATGAGTTTGATTTCTATAATCAGTTTCAACTTCAATAAATTCAATCATTCCATACAAATTCAGAAAACAGAATTTAAATTCAGTCGTCTGCTGGAACAAATCTCATCACTTTCAATCTAAGTAATTTACACAAACACAAGATCTCAAGTCAAGACTTTAGAAACCTTTTCAAGTCATCAAAGTACAAGTCAGAGTCAAGTCCCAAGTCTCCAGAACCCAAGTCAAGTCAAGTTAGTCAAGTCTTCTCTTCATGGATCAAGTCAAGTCTCAAGCAATTAAAATTGTGACTGGAGTCTTACTTGAGTCCAAGTCATGTGACTCAAGTCAAACTGGAAGAAGATGAACTACAGAAAATCTACTCTCAAAAGAAATATATTTTTGTTAATTAAAGTTACTTTAAAGTACGTAGCTCAGATAATATATCATCAGATGATCTAGTTCAGATTCATCTATCAATCTGGAGCATTTATCAGAGTCAGCCCAAGTATCAGTTCAATTCAATTCAATTTTATTTGTATAGCACCATCTCATACAAAAGCAGTTCAAAGTGCTTTACATGAAAACAGAATAAAACAACAGAAATGTGCAAATAAACAGAAACATCCATGCATACATACACATAAAAACACATATAGCCTACATACACACATACAAACAAACATAATGTACAAATACAGTGTGTTCATTTAAGAAAATGCTCGAGTAAAAAGGAAGGTCTTTAGTTTGGTTTTGAAAGAACAGTGTTGGAGCAAGTCTAAGATCAGCAGGCAAACTGTTCCATTCTTTGTGTGCATAAATACTGAATGCCATCTCACCAGACTTTGAAAGTGCTCTAGGCACATGGAGGAGATTTCCACCTTGTGACCGGAGGGATCTGCAGGGGTTATAAACTGACAGCATGTCAGTATCGACAGGTTCTTCTTGACAGTCAATTTAGTCTCACAATAGAACCAGGTCATCAAAGCATATTAATATTGCAAGAAGCAGGCTTGTAACTCTATAGTTTAGGAAACACTAAAATATATTTGATTATCATGGTAGTTCAATTATATCAGCATGTATATGGAGAAGCAAAACTTCTTCTTAAATTAGAGTCATCTTTTGGAGAGGTATATCATTTTGGCGGGGAATAGAGACACTTGCCTCATGTTTACAGTGGAATTCCTCACCGTAGCGTCTGTGTTGCTAAAACTGACACAGAGCAGTGGAGGGACAGGGGTTCGCTTGCGTCTACAGGCAGACTGTGTGTTCTTCCATTACACACAGCCAGGCAGGGCAGCTTCTCACAAGAACACGGATGAACTGAGGAGAGAGACAGAGAGGGAGCTGCTTGTTTGCTTTTCATCCTGCATATCTGGGAGTAGTACTTGCTTGTCGTCTGGAACAACTGGCGGGCCAAAAAAAAAAAGTTCCAGCACTAGTTGTCTTGTTGTGCACCTAGACATATAAGCATAGACTCAGGTGTAGACATACAGATACAGAGGAGAGTAAAGGTGTACATGAGCATCCTAACTCTCTCTCTCTCTTGCTTTTTCTCGCTGTTTGCTTATAAATGCCTCCAGTTGTTCAAAAATGCAGAATAGTTTGATCTGCAAAGATGAAGTCATAGCTATAAGTACATTGTTATTCATTTTACAGCAAAGTTAAAAGATCCAATGTGGGGGATTTAGACTAAAAAAACAAACTTTTAAAAGGATGCATCTCCATTAGTTAGGACATCCTCTGTTTTCCCCAGGAAAAAAGTCCAAACAAATGCAAATAATGTTTTTTTTTTCCAGTCAAAAAATTACAGTATATATCTTTAAATTGAGTGTTAGACATTTATGAAATTGATGTGATTTTTTCTATATGTTTTGGAGTAAGATAAAACAGGACATACAGTGGGATATACCTCTGGCTGATGGGTATGTACAAGGTCATGGTGGCACTGGAACATTTAGGCTGGTGCTGCAGTGAGATTGGCCCACAGCCACAATTGCCCCACTTGCCTTTGCACCTCCAGACACTCTCTGGACAATACAGGGTTTATGTGATTTTCTGTTCCAAGTCTGTGTCTTGCTGCCATATTCTGTTTCCTTCACAAAGCCACAGTCTCCATGCTCATTCTTGCAGGCCCAGACAGACTTGAGGATGGACAACATTGCCTTTCATGTCCTCCATCATTGGCATTTCTTCACTGCTTTCACCTTATCTCTACTGATGCTTTCTTTCTCCTTGATCATGTCTGCCTCTTTGAGGAAGACCTCCCTCATCTTCTCTAGCCCAGCCTTCTCTTTAATACAGGCCTTCCGCATCATGGCCATCTCTGACATTTCTCGCTGGAAGGTCTCGCTTCCCTTACAGATGTTTTGAAAGGCGCTCCTCTTCATCTGCTGTTGTGTGATTTTTTTTTGGACGGTCTCTCTCTTTCATGACGTTGCCCCTCTCCAACTGGAAGGCCCTCCTCATCTCGATCATCCTCAACCTCTCTTTGAAAGAACGCTCTCTCACACTCTCTCCCTTTTCCATGCCTAGGGCCTTTCTCATTTTGTTGACATCTACCTCCACTTTTAAAAGAGTGGACCTTTTTATCATCGCTTCACTTCTGCTGATCAGGACAGAGTCAGGCTGTCCTTCTCCCTGGTAATCCTCTGCTGGAGGTGATCATATGCTGGATTTTGCTTTCTATAGAAAAAAGGCAAATTTTGTTGAAATGTCAAACAGGAGGCAAACGGCAGCTTGAAAATCCTACTTAGAACTGCTATGCCATACTGTATGTAACAACTCAACTGGTGTCACATTAGACTTCCCCCTCCTCCCTACCTCTATTCTCTCTGAGCTGAACATGGAAAGAAGATAGTCAGCACTGTTGGTCATGATGGTCTTCTGTCTTTCAAGCTGCTGGGTTTTTGAGCCAGCTTCTCCATCTCTTTGCTTAGTTCCTCCAATTGCCGAAACATACAGGGCATCCACCATCATATATAGATATGTATTATAATAAATTATACTGTATTTGTTGCATATTTCTCTGATGAAAATGAGGTGACTGTTCTTCAGTGCACCTGATTACATGTTTAGAAGGTGACAGTGGTTGCAATTGTAGAACTCCCTCATCTATTCTGCATTATTACTCACTATTTCCTGAATGTTACAACTAAATTAGCATATTGTAATACAAAACTCTAGTCTCTCTCAATCACCAGCACATTCCAGAACATTCCTTATAACATCTGATAGCTGGAAAGAGAGCAAAACCTGCAACTCTACAGTGCTGAAGACATTGTTGGTATTGACGGACCTACTAAGCAATAGCTTTAACATAAAAAGATTAATATGAAAATATATTAAAAAAAAAGATATATCCAAACTTTTTCTGATTGTGCGTTGTCAGTTATTATTGGCCACAATGTCCAATAAGAAAACATAAAAAATATATCAGCAAACAAGACCAAACAAAGCTTGCACAATACTTTAAGAGGAAAAAGGAAAAAAAATATATAAGAGTATACAAAGTATAGAAATATAAAGAAAACTGTAAGTTTGAGCAAGATTGAGATGGAGAGAACCAGTAAACAAACAAGTACGTAAATAAATAAAAACGAAAGCAAAAAATAGGAGAAAAAACAAACAAAAACAAGCCGCTCTTTTCAGCAGCCATTACCAGCCAGCCTACTGCTCTCATAATTCCCTCTGATAGTTCCCTGGGGAACAACTTTCCTTGCCAATCTGTGTCCACTCCAATATCCATTCACACACATACACACACACCCCCCACACACACACACAGTCCAATTCCATCATGACTAAAAATGAAGAGTTGCTTAAAGGCCTGCGTCAGTCAGTCCCCCCACAACCAGCCGTAATAAAATATCTCCAGTGTGCATTCTGATCAATGGAGGAGAGAGGAGACACAAGCTGGCAGGGTTAATGGGCCCCATTCCACTTAAATACCAAATGACTGACTCTGGGGAGAGAGGGATGGAGGGAGAAAAGGAGGGAAAGAAGGGGAGGGGAGGGGGGGGCTGTGACAGAGGGTGGGAGGACTGGAAGAGGAGAGAAGGAAGGAGAGAGGATGGGATGGAGGGAGGGAAAGAGGAAGGATGAGGGAAAGAGGAAGTGATGAAAGAAGAAAGGGAGGGTGATAACAATCTGTTATCATAACTGATTATTTTTATTTTTATTGAAAAAAAAACATATTGTTTAAATCAAAAGTTTTTTATTTATTTATAGATTTGTTCATTGTGGTTGTAGATTATAATTAAACTACTGATACAGCAGTCTGAAAATAGGAACATTTTCTCTTTTTAACTTCATCTTCTACAAATGAAATACAATAATGCAATAAACGCAAGTGAAATTAAATCATATTATGTTACTGAGTTGAAGCAGTAATGTGTGCGGTGCTGCTGATTACAGGCCAGTAAATAAATACATTATAAACATAGCTAACCCTGATAGTAATGATACACCAATCAGTATGATTAAATGTGAAAAGGAGATACAAAGGTAATTTAGGGATTTCCTGCATGCTGGCCTCTATAATTTCTCAATGTGTGTGTGTGTGTGTGTGTGTGTATGTGTGTGCATACATGTCCATGTGTCCAGGCATGTGTGAGGTGTGTACAGTGCCTGTGTATGTACATACATGTGTGTCAATAGATAGGTTCACTGTCTATTGCAGTAAGCCATGTGTTCCTTTGCTGTTGCTGAGAAAGGGATTGAGTGTCACTTGAAAGGATTTTCTCTCATCTGCTTGCCAATAACACTTACAATGCTAGCAGCGGGTGACTGATTATTGGCTGAATCTGCTCCCTACAGATGTAGCCACCGAAACAGTCCAACATCTGACTGCATGCATTGCATGCAACAGTGATTTACTGCCACATATTGCTCCACCCCGCCCCCCAAGTGGAACTGTTTGGAAAATCAAAATTTTGCTCTCTTTTCAGGTGGAACGATCTTGTAGCCAGTCAATTGACACATGATATAATAAAGTAGCTTATTTACATATTTACATAATAATATAATGTAGCTTTCCCAGCATAAGATCTAATTAAAAAGGAAGAGTTACCCCATCTTTTGATTTAAAATTCATCCACATTATACTCTAGACAAGTCAACAGAAAAAAAGAAACTTTTGCACTCTGTCCTAATACTTATGCGTACTTCTGAGTCCTTTTCTAAGATCACATACAGTATCCATCATTTGATACATTCAATTATAAAGTAACGGATGATTTGAAAGTTAAAAAAGAAAAAAAAAACACTGATAAAACTATTTATTTTGGTTAGTTATCATATTATCATAAAACCTTTGCTGACCAACTAGTAACACTGACGTTGTAGTCTGTGTTTTCAAATTGTGAGTATAAGGTAATTTCTTTGTTGTTGATTTCAAAATGTATATTTCACACACACACACACACACACACACACACACACACACACACACACACTCACAAATTTACCTGCATTCCCCTATGCATCTTTGTATCTGTATGGGTTGAACCAGCTGCATCTGTGAACACTGATACCAGCATTGATCCAACCTGGCTCTTTGTAATGGACTCCAATAACAACTCCATTACCGCTGGCACGCTGATTAGTGTGTGGGGCCAGCTATAAAATTAGCTGCAAAGGAGCCCTCCAGGATGCACGCACACACACATGCATATGCACACACATGCACACTCACAGACACTCACATACTGTACAACCTGGGGCTGGAGCGAATAGACACTCACAAATACACACACTCACACACACACGCACACGCACACAGTGTCAATATCCATTCAGCATGCAGGCAGAGATTAGTTGGCTACAGGAGAACAAAGGTGTCCCCTCCATTGGCAGGCCGACATCCTAACTCCTCGTCTCGTCAAATTTAAGCCCAGGTATTGATTTCCCTTAACCTCTCTTTCTCTCTCTTTCCCTCTGTCTCTCTTGTCTTTTGCAGAACCATATGAGGTGCAGTGGAAGTACATATGTATGGCGGAGCAACAGCGGCGTACTCGGCGACACTTGCATGCGCGCAAATAACCCGTGACCACTCTGCGTGAACCCGGGTTCAATGAGGGATGTGTGTGTATCCGTCGGCTCTTTTTCTATAGGCACAAAGTGGGGCCCGGGTTGCATTGGGGGGGGGGGGGGGGGGGGGGTGTTAAAACCGCAAGGCAAATTAAATCAATGGGCTTCCCGCTGGCAGATGGCTCACTTTAACACTCAGTTAGCCTTTAGATAATTGAGGCGTCGACTCCGCGGCGCTCGTAAAAAAACGGATGGCTTGTTTATACGTTTCGCCGGAATAGATCAGCGGAGGTTAAATAAATGAAATCCCATTTGTCAGGGAGAGGAACCCCGGTAATAATAAATGCCCTCCCCCCCCCCCCCCCCCTCCTCCCCCCCCCTCTCCTTCTGCAAACACCTCCACTGTTTGGCCTAATAAATAGAGAAGGAGAGGGGGAAGATGTTACCCGCTCGCCCCGGCCCCGTCCGCGCCTGCACCGCCCCGGCCCGCGACGGCGCTCCGCCATTGATAGGGTTTGCCCTGCTTAATGAAACGCTCCTTCCTTCCCCTCCTCTCCGCTTGTTTTTCGGCCCTCCTCCCTCCTGTGCGCCGTGTGATAAGTAGCGAACCAGCGAAGCCTGTAATTACAATCTTACCGAGGAACCCTGGCCCAATCTGTGTATAAATCTCGCCATCCAATTACAAGATGTAATAATTTTGCAGTCAAGCTGGTAATGAGGTCTAATACTCATGCATGTGATAATCCCCCCTGGATGCTGACTCTATCAGATGTTAGCTTTGTAATTATACTGGCAGAAAATCATTATTTCATGTTCAGCAGAAAAATGAGCTTGGTGGGGGGAAGTTAATTTTCTCTATGCTCTGCGAAGCATAGACTAAATTTTAATGATCTAATCATTACCCCCGACTATCCCCGGCTGCAATTGACCCATGTTACTTGTGTGAGGTAACATTTTGCTCGTTTAAGAGTCCCTGATATGCAGTAAAGGCTTGCCAGGTAGGAGCCTTTTTATTTTGTAATTATACCACAATAAAACTATTATGCTAATGATATGGAAATCGATATCGTTGGGCCGCAGTGTCATTTAACAGCTGTACGGAACATAAATCACATTTTTAATTGTAAGCTGTTAACATTTCCACATTATTGCTTTGTGGGTTTTTTTTTTTTTGTTTGAGTGTGTGTGTGTGTGTGTTTATTTGTGTGTGTGTGTTTGAAGGGTTGATGCCAGCAGTGAGAGAAAAGGTCAACCACTGCTCTCTACACACTGAGAACATCTCTGTTTCTTTCTCGTTCTCTCTCTCTTTCTGATGTTGACTGATGTAAATATCTCCAACATGACAGGCAGCAGCCTGAGTAATACAGTGTGAGTATATGTAGTGATATCTGTTTAGAAACCAGCAACTTAATGTATCTTTTGAAATCAGATTACTTGCTGATTGTACATACTGGTATTTTTCTTAACCTTTCTTGACCCAGATCATCTGTCTTGAATTATTTCTGCTAAATTTTCTGAACAGTTCCATCAGGGGTGGTGCAGACAAGCAATGATGAGTGGTTTTTGCAATGGCTTCATCAGTATTGTATAGTATGTGACATAAACTGATACTTTTTTTAGTTATAGTTGTAGTTTTTTGAGGTCATCAGAGGTGTCCAGAGAAGTCCTTCATAGATCCTTTCTGAATTCTTAAAGCCACTGACTGGTTTTAGAGAAGTTTAACTCCTGTTTGCACTATACAGTCAGGCCAGGACTACGTTCTTGAATTGTATTAATAACCTAGCACAGACTGGGCAAACCCTCCAGAGCAGTGCCAACATGTGAGATAAACTACAAACTACTACTGTGTTAGCATTGCAAAGGCAGTAGACAGGAGGTCATGGGTGTGTTTTTTGTATGTCTTAAGAGAAATGTGTGTATTTTCAGAATGCTTCTTAATGTTATCACAAAAATACTACAATTAACACTTGGGTCATGTGAACACCTAATTATGGTCATAAGAGCCTGAGAAATCCAATGTGTTTCTTGTCATCATAAAAAAGTTGCAGCTAGCCAGTGCTTACCAACACACACACACACACGCACGCGCACACGCGCACACACACACACACACACACACACACACACACACACATTCACAAAATAATAGTAATACTTGATCATGCATTAATTCCCTTACATAATGTAAGTTTCCACAGTAGTAAAAGTAACTGTGATAGTTTGATAGTATTTATGGAACTAATTTTTTGCAGAAATGAAATCTAAACCCTTCATAGCATTTTTAACATACAGTACAAAAATAAGTTACTGCTGTTTGTCTTTGTAGGGCAGTGTGCCATAAATTGCAAATGACATGCTATATATACAGTACTGCTCAAGTCTGTCTGGATCTGATGGCAAACTGTACAAGGTGAAACTTTTCCATGATTTGTTACAAAAATTCTCTCTCCAGTTGAAGTTACTTAAACTACTGAAGATATTTTGACTTTTGCAAGCTCACCTTTTAAAGGGGCCCTATTATAGGAATTAAAATTTTCCTCTATTCATGTATGATCAAAGGTGTTTAATGAAGACACTGCTAAAATGTGATTCTGTTGAAGTGGTTCATTTTAAAGTTATTTCATTTTCAAATATCCATCCTTTTTTGTACAGGCAGACTTAATAAGTCCGGTCAATGCATCACAACTGGACTTGGTCTTGATTCTCGTTAAACAACTGCTAACATCCTTCCAATCAGGCCAGTTTGCAACATTTGATCTGGAAAGCCTCCACTCAGCAGGTTCGCCTCATTTGAACTAAAGGAGCTGCTGTTGTCGGCCAATCCAGATCCAGTATTGTGACTGTTCTGCCTGTGAGTCTTCAAATTCTTTCAATAAATACCTTTTTAACTAAATACACATATTTGCAAAACATCATGAAGAACATTATCCTTGTCCTGAGCCATATTGTATTTGAAAATAAACTAAAAATATGGCACCTTTAAAAATCCATATTCATGTATAACCATGGACTCAGGTCAAAAGTTACTAACACTCAACACTCAATAACATACTCAAATATACTTAATAAAAATCCATGTCTGGGATTTCAAACCCTAATAAAAAGCTTTGTATTTTTACAGTGTTTAGTAGTAAGAGATATTGACTGGTTGGCTATTTAACATATTGAAGTTACTGCGGGGGCCAGGCTCAGCAGTGGTTGCACTGATAAAACACCAGTGGCTGCAGGACATGAACAGGCTAACTCACTGACCAGATCATAGTAAAATGCCAGCTCTGACACGTCTTTTCCCTGTCTTTCTTTTTGTATATACCTATTGTTGATATTCCTGAGAACAATTTTGCATTAGGTAAAAAAAGAAGAAATGGAAAAACAAAAAAACAAAACTTCTTTACAATGACAATTTAACAGTGTAGTGATTTTAGCAACAGAAACATGTTATAAGTGCACAATGATATTGGGTAAGTACATAACAAAAATCTCTTTCTTGTGCATGTAATACTGTCTTAAACTCTCTTACAAGAATGTAACAACAAAATCTAAAAGAGTACAATGTAATTGTTTGCACTCATTGGATTGTTACACTCTCATTACATTATGTGTAAAGGATATTTTCTTCAAGAACTTACACAGCATTATGGTGCACTTACATTGCTTTTGCATAGGTTGATATACACTATAATGAGGCCACTTTAAAGTAAAGTGTTCACAAAATCTTCAAATCGTTGCTTCTGTTTTGTGTAGAGTTCAGTTGTCCGAGATGTTTCGGGTTATTCGGGTTGCCGAGGGGGCCACAACGAGCCATGGCAATACCCCGATAAAACAGCTACAAGACAACAGGACGCTTAAAACACCACATGAGCAGACAGCAGAGAGAGGCGCAAGGCAGCGCAGGGGTGTCGGGGAAAGTAAAACGTGGCGTACACGCGGCGATAAAATCTGAGCTCAGCTGTCCAGGGGTCATGGCTGGCGGAGCGCGAGATATGGCCGTTAATAGAGATGATTGATTATAGCGGTGGCGACCCGACGGCGTCTGAAGCATGAGAAATTATTAAACACATGATCTGCGTCTTTCATAGAGGCTGTGTTTTTTTTTGTTTTTTTCCCCCACATATGATAGAGTCAGATGCAAAGGCTTAATATGCAGATAATATATAGACAAGGAAGGACAAAGGTTAGGCTTTCTGACAAATGTCGGCGTAATCGGAACGTCAGTAAATGTCAAAGATTACACAATGTTTTGTGTCCCGAGTGAAGTTAAATGTTGATACATATTCTGGTTGCAGTTGTTTGCTGCGTGTTAAGCCTGGCAAGTTTATATGAAGGTTACATATTTATGATATACCATGGGATTTTCATGATAACACCGTATGCTGTAATGTTATCTGAGTTTGTTGTGGCTGAAGTTTAATGCTGATACAAATTATTTTTAATGATTTGGATATAAATAAACATGTAGAGGGTTGCCTATAGTGTCACTGTGATAAAATTGGGCCATACTCTACATGGTGCTTTTGTTTTACAGGATTACAGGCACAAGATTGTGTCATTGGAACACTCAACATGCAAAATCATAGTACCTTTATCGAAATGTAAACAGTACATGCATGTTTATCATGTATGACGGGCTACATATTTATGCGCTTTAGGAAGGAAGAGCCTACACTCATAGATACTCATATCTATCTCTTACTTTACCCCATTATCCTAAACTGAACAGGTGTACAAAAGCTATAAGATTAAAGTCTATACCCAATATATCCATGTTTACCACAACTCAAAGAGAACCCCTTGTCAGGTATTTGATATGCGAAAATGTAAACACATTTAAGCCTTTGCATGTGCCCTTGACATAGTTACCGTCATAAGGGGGGGGGGGGGGGGGGGGTAACAATTTAAGCAGATTATGTTTTCATATGTGGTCTCTCCTGGAGTGATATTGAAATCAGCATGCGTTGTGCATTGGGGCGTACTTCACCTTTTTCTCAGCATGATGGATGTGCGTCCTACTCCAAAGTGATAAGAGTCATTATTTGATGATCAACCATCCATTGTATGGCATACATTTAGTAGTCCTCATAAATAAGGCTCACTAAATCTGGTGTATGGAAAAAATGCTGCATAATATTACATTGAATAGGGGCGGATTTGGGTGTAATTTCATATTTGTGATGTGTTTATTCTTGTCTGAATTAACTGGAAAAGTGGCTTGAAAGATTTATCGGTTTGTTTGTTTGCTATCTTTCTTTCTTTATAAGCCTTGGCACTATATTCACATCAACGACACAAAGGCTGGTTTAAATTCTCGAAAGAGTCTGTTGTTGGGGGACGAGTGCCGCAGCCTTTTACACTTACTCCTAGTTCCTATTAAATGTTATTTAAATGTTGTCAGTCAAAGCCCCCTGTGCATCTGGCATCCGTGCCATGTGAAATTTATTTATTGAAAGTTTTGGTCACACATGGAAAGTTAAGCAGATGGTGCAGCTACACAGCACACAGACACTTGTGTGCACGCACACACACACACGCATACGCTCAACACCATTGCGAGAGCCAGGGAGCATGGGGCCCCTTCGTATCCTCCTTTCTCTCCTCTCTCTCTCTCTCTCTCCCCCCCCCCCCCCCCCCCCCCTCCTCTTCTCCTGATGCCGTTATATGTATTATCTTTATGCCTGCCCATCTCTGGACACGGACGCCTCTTGTTTCGCCATTTTAAACAGATCTAATCAGCAGTGTGTTAAACAAGAGTGGATCTTTTATGCATTGGGTGTTAGGACAAGCGAATCACCGCTGTAGATCAACCGAATAAACAACTCCACCCTGATTCAATTACAACAGCTGGGGTCTGCGCTTTTATCTAGCGCGGACATCATTTCAATCAAAATGTAAAATAATCCAATCCAATAGATGCAATAGCTGAGATAGGATACAGACTGCTGAGCTTAGTCGTTTTATTAAAAAAAAGAAAAAAAAGAAGAAGAAGAAATACAAGGCATTTTCTCCCTGTTCTCCCGCTCTCTCTTTCTTTCTGACAGCTATCAAGAAGTTCCCCTTCCCAAACTCCATTACCTTGTGTAATAGTATTCAAAACTGAGTTGAAAGGAGGGCGCGGGAGAGATTGTTGGCTATATTTTTATTACTCAGAGCTGTTTTCCATGACACAGCCTGCTGCACTTTTGTTCATTTAATTAACAATGGCATAAAATTCTTCTTGTCCCCTCGCGGACCTCCTTGCCTTTTTGTCTTATAGGCAACAGCAATTATTGTGCACAATCATACTTAGTGGGAATTGAAAAGTCGGCATAGGCGGTATTAATGGCAAGTTAATGTAAATGTTTTCTCTCTCTAAGTTATGGATTTGATGGCAATAGGATACAGGCCACTGCACTTTAGCCCCCTTTAATTAACTGAGCAGAATGCACCATGACAGAAATTTGGAACAATCTTGGGAAGGGAGAAAGAGGGAGACGGGGAGAGGAAGAGAGAGTGATTTCTCTCAATAATAATGTTCAAGGAAATTGAATGTAGGAGAATGTACAACAATGTTAATAATATGGCTTGAGCTATCTACAATAATGTAATCTAATAGAAAGCAATTAATTTAGGACACAGGCCACTGCACTTTTTAGTCATTTAATTAACGCATGGGGTGTTTGCAAGGAGTTGGAATATAAAGCTTTATAAAGTATTACACCCCTCCTGTCACACCATGAGATGTGGCTGCTACACTCACTCCTAGGTAAATTATACACAGCATTAACTGTACTGTATTCGTAGAGCAAGGTATTTAATATGATAGATGTTGTTGTAACATATATAATATTGTATACATGGCTGAAAACAGAAATTATGTTTTTCAGCTCCACACTTTATAGGTATAGTAGTAGTAGTAAGGTTTTTAGCTGTACATTTTCAGGCATACAGTGGTTACCAAGTATAAAATCTGTTCCAATGCATACACCAGTGGCTACTATATGGTCTTGCATAATGTTTTATACCATTGCTGCACATTACGTTAGGAAATGAGTTTGAGTTACAAGAGTGAAGCAATGAATTATGCATGTTTAGGTAGGTACAAATGACAATGAATGCTCTAAACATACATATGCTTTAGCTTTGTTGACATCCAGCAGCCAGAATACCCAAACCATTTGGGGGTTTGTGTCAAGGGTTAAGAGCAACAACTACATGGGTGGGCTTTATTAATTCTTTATTTGTAATCACAAAATTGCTTTGTATTTGAGTTGCGTATAATAGGTTGTTGTAATGAGATGTGAGCTGGTCTGGTTCTGAAAGAGAAACACTTTGTTGGAATAAACCCGGTTCCAAAGCATCACATATGTGCCTGTGTGATTAGAGTGTGTTAGGAAATGTATTGTATTGTAGTAAAAATAAGGAGTCATATTGGCTCTTCTTGTATTTAAATCATGTGTTGGCAGCTAGCTAGCCTGATATAGGCTAGCTAGATGTAGGTTAAATTGTTGCCTACCTCCTTTGCCATAGTTGGTGTTGAAAAATCCTCATGAACTTTCACTGGTCAGCACTGTCGTCAGCTGTTTGAGAGTAAGTTTGAGAGTAAGTGTACAAAATGTAAAGATTGTTGATTGAACTTTGAACCACCTACAAGTGGTTTTCTTTTACAATGCAGAGATTTCCAGATTTTTTTTTTTGCAGTAGCCTAATTTGTGCTTCTTCCTACATAGTCAACTTTTGAGTCCTCTCTTTGGAGTTCTCTCTCTGGATAAAACTGAATTTCAACTTTGAAACACATTCTCCCATACCTTATGACAGTAGGGACGATGTAATGAACATTTGCTACCCCTATCCTTGAAAGATACAAATTGGCTACCCAGGTAGGCTACTTGCAGGTACAGCTAACTTGCAGGTACAGCTAACGTGCAACAATGCTACCAGTCTGTCTTTGTTAGCATTAAAAAAAATGCTGTTTTACACACTACAGCATAGACAGCCAAAATTCAACAGGACTATCATCATGACAAGCTAATAAAATAATGTCTTTCCATGTGTATCTACAACAAGAAGCAAGAGAGAGGAGTTAGCTGTTGCATCTACTCCCTAACCTCCACACCTCCATACACTAAAGAAATGGTATCTGTGAACATAGCCAGGATGATTCTTGCACATTTTCTGGTTCACAATAGATTTCACAATTTTAAACAAGATCTCATTTGAATGCAAAACTTTATATGACTCCTATTCATTGTCTATGCAGTAGCTCCAGGCTGTACATCGGTATGGCATTAAACATTAATGTCTTTCTTCTTTTGTTTCTTGATTTTGGGTTGATTTGGTTGAGAAATACCGATTTGACCGTCCTATGTCATGAGAAAAATATTTGTGAATTATTCAATTGAGTGGTATTCTCATTTAAGGACTTCTAATAACTGAGCTTGTCCCTTTTTATTATTGTGGTTACCTAGTTATTGCTTTAATTCTTACATTAAAACATTATTATAATCATATGATTCGATGTCCTGAGAGACTAGATACCATAGCCGCACATTGTTGACTGCTGTGGTAATGAGACCTGATGTGGCAAATCCAATCAACTGAAAACTGACTGATTAAAAACATTCAGTACTGATATTCATATCAATAACTCTTTCTAAAATCCCTCCGGTTTGGGCAATATCTTAATCTGTTGCTGAGAATTTGCTTTGACTTCTTCCTGGCTATCGTTGTTTTGAACCAAAAGAAGATCCAATTACAGGCAGTACAACTTCTTCCTGCTGTCTGCGGTCACTTCCCCTGTAACTCGGTGACACTTGTGCAAATTCCAGATAGCAGTTTCTCACACATATTGACTAATGGCATAGGTAATAACATGCATACAACTCCCCTTTTTTTATTGAAATGTCCCAACATTGATTTTCTCCCCCTCCTTTTTATACAGGCATAGTAAAGGTTATAGAAGTAAGGAGAGAGGGAGGGGAGGGGAGGGGAGGGGAGGGGGGGCACGGGGCTACTTCCAGCCCCCTCACACCCAAACAAGCATTTTATAATTCATCACCAGGCCATGACAGATGAGTCCTGCTGGAGAATATTAGAAAATGTCTCAAATCTCATATATATGCTAATGGTATGCTGAGACCGGTTGGGTAGTGTGGCAGACTTTTTAATCTGCTCTTGCTACTACTAGGACCACTGAGTGAAAGTGGAGGAGACAAGTCATTGCACTTCAACAATTTATGATCAAACAACTTTGGTTTCAGAAGCAGGACATAGAGAGAGAGAGAGAGAGAGAGAGAGAGAGAGAGAGAGAGAGAGAGGGAGAGGGAGAGAGGGAGATATTATGGAGAGCATGGAGTAAGACAAAAGGGGGCAAGGCTTGTTCTTGTAATTTAGCGGATGTGTAATAACAAATAGCAGAAAGTCAAGCCTTTGACCACATTAGATGTTGAATTAGTCTTGTCACTGCCGCTTAGTCACTGTGCTGCATTCTAATCCATTTCATTTTCATTTTGATTTATGGCATTTTGTGTTCTGCATGAATGCATTATGCATTCCCGTTAAGCGGGGGACTTGTAATAGAGATATTACTATGATAAACGTATGTATGCCCGGTGCAGTTATCTCCTGGGCTGAAAAAAAAAAGAGCCAAAATATGGTTCTTTTTCATGCCTGTGCAATGTATTAATGATGATTTGATGGTAACTGTAAGTAGTTACATGCAGTCCATTCCAGCTTAAAAAAAAACGAGGCACACAATTTGCATTAAATTGATCGTTGGTGACATTATTATTTTTACGCCACATGTTCTCAGTGATAAACTGAATTGAATAATTGAAATGGACTCCTCTACCCCATCTATCCATTGCCAATAAGTTGCCTCTTCTCTGCCAAAGAAATTATTTTTTTTATTTTTTTTATCATCCTCTACTTTAATGTGCTGTCTGGACCTCATGAAATGATTATGGAACATTTTCAATTTAAAGCAAAACTTGAAATACGCCTTTTTATATTGAAATATACTATATAGGAGCAGCTATGACAAGACACAGCTTCTCATTTGCAAAGTCCACCTTCCCCTTTCCCTCGTTCCCTTACCCTCCCTCTTCTAAACCTGTGCACGTCTATGCAAAACAGTACACTAAAAATGATAACATAATCACTCAAAGCCCACGATTCCCTGCTCTATTGGAGCTTGTGATGAGGCGTTAATAACAGTATGGCTGGTGCTTTATTTTTCATAAATTACATATGTCAAAGATAAAACTCCTTTGTTGAATGCCCCATAGGCTTGGGTTGGGCACTGTGATAATAAAGATTGACCTAATCCTAAGGACATCCTTTGTGTTTCATTTGAAGTCAAGAGTGGACAGGTACGCCAATGAGCTTGAAACTGAGATGTGTTGCCAATGTAACATTTTTAAGCTTTATGTCCAATAAAATGACAAAAAAATGAAAAATCAAACAATAATTGTGCCTAATTTCACTTCTAACGGCCAGTTTTTCTCAATGTTGAATCGTTCCATTGGAGTACTGTGAAATAAGACTTGACACTTTCTCCAAGGTACCTGAAGATTGTTGTGCCTTTTATTGGGTTAAGTCAAGATGCATCTATCAAGATCTGTGGGGATTAAAGAGAAAGTGAAACTAAAACAATATTACAACATTACTGTACATTACAGTGGCAATATAGTTCGGGTCAACATTCATCTGCTTGGTTCATAAACTCAAATTTCTGTCTTAGTATGACCATAAATACCTTGTTTATACATGTATCACATACATAAACCTATCTAGGCGCAACCAGCAATTCTGTTCCTTCTTAAAGACGTTACAAGGAAATCAAATTGGAGACAGCTGCATTTCTTTTTTCCAGCCTCATTGTACTCTAAGTGCCAGTGTACTGTAAGTGAGGGGGGAGAGAGAGATTAAGGGGGGAAATATTGATACAGAAGTTGCTAAAGGGAAACTTGGCTTGACTTACGGTGGGGATTAAGGGTCGGAGTTATTTCCAACAAGGGCCATTTCCAGCTTATTTGAAACCCTTTTAACTGCTTACTGCGGGAGTCACTCGGGACGCTGACCCCGTCTCTCTCGGCAGATTCATGAAAAAGCAAATAAAACGCGCGATACAATAGGTTTTCTCATTTCTTCGGTGACTAATCTAACTCCCGCACCTGTCCCCCGCACACTAGAGTGCTTGCTACGGCTTTGTTTAGCCGATAATTGATTTGTTTGTAGTTACCCCTGTACGCATTACGCAATATGTCCCCTCTCATTTGTTTGGATCGGGTCCAACTTCCCGGTTCCCCCCGCCGGCGGAGCGCTCTCTTCCTCTCTCCTCCTCCCCCCCCCCCCCCCCGCCTCGTCTACTAACTGACAACACTGACAGAAAATTATTACACGTCATTACACTTCTTAAATCACAATTTACCCAGCCTCAGCAAATTATTCTCCAGTGGGCGCCGGGGGTAATGGAAACTGTCTTCTCCACTTTACGTCCAGCCCTCTTCCTCTTCTCCTCCTCTGTCAACACCGCGCCGATTGTCTTCCAATGTTCTTCCTTCCCCTCTCTTTCCCCACTTCCTTCCTTCCTTCCTTCCTTCCTTGCCACCTACATCCCTCCGTTCCTCCCTTCCCATTGCCCTTCCTTGCCTCCTCTGCGTTTCAATCAAAAGGACTCGGAGCGTAATGTCTCCTCAGGCTGACATTGTTTGTTGGTAAATTGGACTTTATACAGTAGGTAACCTAAGGTGCGGGACTCAAGTGTCTATTAGATTGCTTTCTAGATGGACCGGCGCTGACGGGAAGTTGTCGTATTCAATTTTATTCCACCGACTGAGCAACGGCATATTTTTGCGTCCAAGGTGACTTACTGTATTTCATTCATGGAGAGCAAGAAAAAGTAGATGAGTTTCTCGCCTCATACTGTAAGCCTGTGTGGATATTACCAA
The DNA here is from genome assembly GCF_048128805.1 of Centroberyx gerrardi. Lineage (NCBI taxonomy): Eukaryota > Metazoa > Chordata > Actinopteri > Beryciformes > Berycidae > Centroberyx > Centroberyx gerrardi. The sequence continues at coordinate 26,444,414 of NC_136008.1, read as the reverse complement.
TTAATTCACTTCATAAAGAAAGAAAAGCACCATAAAGTGTAATATCCATCTTCCTATTCCAGATTACAGAATATCAGAGACCTTCTTCGCCCTCAACCCATACACACACACACACACACACACACACACACATACACACACACACACAAACATACATAATTTCTTCTTTCGCTCTGTGGACTCATATGTGGATATTCATGCCCTTTTAGTTTGACTTATGGGCTCCATTTTGTGCTGGCAGTGTGAAAGACTTACCCTGGGGGCATTAGCCTCCAGTCCTCTAGTTAAGGGCCCTTCTCTCTCTCTTTCTTTCTCTCTCTCCAGCTCTCTCTTTCTCTTCAATTTCTCTTTTCTGTCTGCTTTTCTCTCCCCCACTTACCCCTCTCTCTGCTTCTTTCTTCCACTGTCCCTTTCCACCTTCCCCTCTTTCTCTCTCCTTCCCTCTCTCTCTCTCTCTCTCTCTCTCTCTCTCTCCACCCCTCCGCTTCCGCATCCTCCTCTCCCTCGGCGCCCCTCGCACCACACAGAGGGGCCATAGCCTAGAGGTTTCGCCGCCTTCTCCCGCAAGGCCCCGCCGAGCTGCCACATCCACAACAGTAACTACATCTTCCAGACATTTGTCTCAGCTTTGTCGGGAATAATTTGGGGGAGAGCGAGAAGGTCCGGGATGAATGGGCCCGGCTGCCGTTAAGTGCCCCCCCCCCCCAAAGTGAAGCGAAACGAAAGTGTCCGGGGATTTGAGGGGAGGAGAGGGGAGAGAGAGAGAGGGATAGAGAGAGGTGAGTGAGTGAGGGGTTAGAGAGGTGGTTTTGAGAGAGAATGAAACACTTTATTCCCCCTCCTCCTTTCCTTTACTCCCCCCCCCCCCCAACCATTACTTTCCCTCTCATCTTCTGTACCTTTGCTTAACATCCAGTCCTCCCTCCCTGCCTGTTCCATTATGCCGCAGTGGGAGAATGATGATGAATCGCTTGGCCGCGAGGAAGCAAAATATATCAAGTCCGGGTGGGTCTGGGAATTGGCTAAGTACTTCTGCAGAGCCCTGACCTCATAATCGCTCTGAGCCTGCAAGGACCTCCTGATTTATAAAGTAGCCGTTGATTAATGCCCTTTTAAGTGGACAAGGCAGGCCAAAGACACAGAGGCCCAACCACTCAAACATGAACAGCACTTGTAAAAAAAAAAAAAAAAGAGAAGGGAGTCTGCTTATGTGTATGTGTGTGTGTGTACAAAGCAGTGGCTGTGGCCAATGGAATAACATCCAGTCAGAGTGTGAGTTTAGCAGTAAAGGTAATTGTGGCAGCAGCAGCAGCAGCAGCTTCTCGCCAGTCAAATCTTCCCGGCTATAAATCATTGCCGTTTGGCCTCTCTTTGACACCAATTGCTGCCTGTCCCCAAAGCCTGCCTAAAGCCTCTGTAGGTCAGCAGCCAGCTCTTTAAATACGTCTTGTCAGACAGACAGGCCGGCTGGATGGCTGCTGGTGCGCTGGAAGAAATGATGCTAACAAAAAACATACCAGCATATAAAAAGCTTCTTTTTGTATCAGTTACGCTAACAGACAAGTGTGTTTTCCATGATTTCTGATCTTATAATCCATGATCATCTTGTGTAATGAGCAGACATAATACAAGATGAAATGATATATCATGCTTTATCATGAGGACAGACACACTATATGAAGGTGGACTTTTGTTTACACACATGGCAACAATTGGTATTTGCCTACAAATTGCTATATTATATATGGAATGTGATATTTTGTCCAGTGGTTGGACATAAAGCAAAAATACAGCAAATACAGATAATACACAGCATGTCAGGTTGGACAATCTTTAAAAAAAGCTGTAAATTTTTGTTGATATGGCTAGTGCTGAGAGGATTAGTCAATTAATTGATTAGTCGATTGACAGAAGATTAATCGATTCTAATTTTCATAATTGATTTATCGTTTTAGTCATTAATCAAGTAACATTTGCTGGTTACTGCTTTTCCCTGTTTCATATCATTATAAATTAATACTTTGGGTGTTTTTTGGCTGCTGGTCAGACTAAGTAACACATTTTAAGACATTCTGGTAACTTGGGATAGGCATTTGTCATTATTTTTGACATTTTATAGACTGAATAAATGATTAATCGATTAAAATAAGAAATGATAGATTAATCGATAATCAAAATAATTGGTAGTTGCAGCTCTAGATATGGCATCAGTCATTACTTTTATTCCGTGATTTGGTGTAATGAGCAGACATGTCACAGGAGAAGTTGACACAAGGCAGTTCTTGCTGGTCCTAAGGGTCAGGACTGTCATTCCGGGGTCAGAGAGGCGAACCACTGCCTGCTCCCCTACAAGTCTCTGGACATAGACACCTTCTGATCTCATTAGGTTACTCTAATTAGACAGTGTCACTTTCCATTCCAGAAGCAGTATCTCAAGACAGTAATTGTGCGACGTTCTCTCTCCTTATATTGCGGCGTGACACTGGAGACTGTCTGAGTTATAATTGAATGAAGGCTGATTAATTTATGGGGCGTTAATTGGTGAAGTTGAGGGGTGGGGGGGGGTGGAAGATAGACACATACAGTGTCCAGTTTCAGGGGTGGTGGGAAGCAAATTTAGATGGATTTAGACTGTAGAAGATTCTCATTGACGACTAGATTTCATCTGACACGTTAGAAATGTTTGGTTCACATTTTGGAGACAAGATAGATGTAGAATCAGGAATTTTAAAGCTAGATTTATGCTTTTTTGTGTGTTTTGAATCATGGTTTAGAATACAAATATTATAACAGTCACAATATGTGAGTATGCACAACGGTGGGGATTCTTAGTTATTTTCTAAGCTGAATAAAACAGGTAAGCTATCTATTCGGAGCGATACACAGTGTTGACCGTGTTCCACTTCACTAGAGTAGGGTGTTCCACGCCGATGAGGTGACATTTTGAAATCTATTTCTCTCAACGTAAAACTTTCTCCCCCCCCCATGTCTCTTTCACAGCGCTGCGCCCGGAGATTGACAGCTCGCTCTCCGGGTTCCAGAGGCGGGTTTGAAAAGGAAATTTGCTCCAGCAAGTTCTTTCCTCCCCTCTCTTCACCTGCGGCAGGGCGAGATGGCCCGGCAGCGCGTTGGGAGAGAGAGACGCGGCGGCGGCGGGGGTGACAAGACTCCGCCGCCGCCAGTGGAAATGGCAGTGTCAATTAAATATCACTTTCAATTTCCTTGTTTTATGATCCCCGGGCTACTAAGCACCAATAATCCCCCCCTCGGCAGGCCCTCCTACCTTGTCTTGAGGAAGATTGATTACACTTGTCGCCTCCTATAAAAAAGACATTTACATGAAAATAAGAAAACAACTTCTTTGTTTGCATGGAAGTGAATCAAGGGAAAAAAAAAAAAAAAAAGCAATTCCCAATTTGATTTTCATACAAAGGCGAGGCAAGATAACAATCTCGCGGCGTCTCATCTGAGTGAGTTTTGGAGGTAGAGCGAAAAGGAGTGGGGGGTGGGGGGGTGGGGGGAGAAGACGTATGTAGATTGAATAAAGCTGGCAAATTATTTCCGAGCAACGTTGATGGATGTTGTCTTCACTCACACAATGAAGATGTCTCTCCGATGCCGCGGCGGAGATTGCCTCGGACATGTGTGTTACACGCAATGTATTCCCCATATTTCTCACCCACCGAAGATTAATCGCATAATTCTCTCTCACCTCTCTCTCAGATCACAAACAGAAGAAAGTTCATATCGACCGGAAACATTTCTGCAATATGATTACGCTCCGTAAAAATGTTTTTATATCCCCCGTTTTTTGTATGGCAACGAATATAATGAAATTTAGACTTACTGAAACCGTTTAATTTTTGCTCGGTGTATTTTCTTTTATGCTGCATCGTGTCAACCTGATGGTGATGATGATGAAACCTCACGGAAACCAGTCAAACTTTAGCGGTAAAATCCAGCCACTGTGCTTTTGCGCTGTCTGTATCTGTGCTTCCATCAAACACATTATACAGTATTTGTCATGCACAGATCATTATGGTTTTGGTTATATATTAGCATAGATTGCAGCATGACGTTCCTTTAACTGTTGATACTAAGTGCAAGCGTTTGTGGGTGAGGGAGTGTGTGTGTGTGTGTGTGTGTGTGTGTGTGTGTGTGTGGAGGGGGGGTTAATGTCATCATTAAAGTCATTACTAAAAATAGTAAGATAATAATAATAGGAGTTACATGAGTATGTATTAATAACAGAGTGAGAAACTTGGAAGACTGAAAATGCTAGAAGTTGATCACTTTCTTTCTGTGTGTGTGTGTGTGTGTGTGTGTGTGTGTGTGTGTGTGTGTGTCTGTGCCCATATTTAACATCAAGCATGCTGTGTTGGCCATCTCTATGACCTTTGGCCTTTGTCTGCAACACCTCACACTAATACACACACACACACACACGCACACACACACACACACACACACACACACACTCGCACATTACATGCTCAGGTGCCCTTAATAAATTCCTTATTACCAGCCTTAGCAGGAGTGACAGTCAAAACAAGTGTAGAGGTAAATCATACTGTGTGGACACAGTGGAGGATAGCAGTCCAGTATCTCTCTCTCTCTGTTTCTCACACATGGACACACACCTGCTCGCATATTAAACACACAACGTCAGGAAATTCTCCCATTCCCAGATAAGGACATGTAGGAAACAAATGTTTTACTAATTAATTAACAGGGGGATCAGAATTGGGTGTGTGTGTGTGTGTGTGTGAGCGTGCTTGCGGTGTGTGTGTGCATGTGTATGTGTGTGTATGTGCTTACTGTGATTCCATGTATTTTGTGTAATGCATACAGGCCATGTTTTCTTATAGTGTATTTTATCTCAGCTGTGGTGAAATTATTTTACACACAACACTGCCTTACAGTGGTCACTTCTGAGGAGATCAACTAAGCAGCTAAGCCTTCATTTTACAGATGGCTGCTTTTTAAATTGTACATTACAATCCAGGTATACCACATTTTGCATTAAAACTGCCATTCAAACAAACTTTTATCTTCAAGCCTTTATTAATTGAATAAAGCCAGAATTTTCATTTGTTTTGTCAGTTTTGATGAATAAAGAAACAAGCTAGTAATATTACTTCCTACTGGGAAGAATACAGTTCTATTCTATTCTATTCTATTCTATTCTATTCTATACAAAGGCACTCAATTTCTGGTGTTGTTTCAATTGAATTGGTATGTTTACTGATAGGGGAAGTGACACAGAAACCATCTTCACTTTGCCTACTTTGCCAGATAAATTAAGATAAATTAAGATAAATTAAGATAAATTAAGACTGTTGCTTTCCCTAAATTGGAGAAAAAGAGACAGAAACAGAGGGAAACACCGAGAGGAGGTCAAACGTAGAAAGAGAGAGGGATGGAGACAGAAAAGCATGCAAAAGGAGTGGCAAATGAGGAAACAGAGAGAGTTAGAAAAAAGACACAGGGGACAATGGGGGCAGGGAGGGGGGATAAGGGGGAGAGAGAGAGTAAGGGATGACACTCACTAGCCGCTATCAGATACAGCAACCAGAGGTATTTCTCAAACAGTGGCAGCGGGCGGCTGATATCTCCATGCATATATGGTAAACAGTGAAGAGAGATTAGCTTAAACCAAATCTCCCCTGCGCACCTTTAAGTCTATTGGCGGAGCCGCGGAGGCTGCGGTGTGTTTAGCATGTTTACACAGAGCATAAGAGTATCGGTGTCCAATAATTCCTGTCTCACATGCTCTTTCACTACTTAAACAAGGTCAGAGCACCAAAGTGAACAACTGAGCTGCCCCCACCCCCCCCCACCCCCCCCTTCAACACACACACACACACACACAGAGTTGTATCTGGGCTTTGAACAGTGCCGTATTGTGCCACTCTGTGTGTGTGCCGAGATAAGCTAGGCCGCTAATGCCGCGCGTAAGACACTAATAAACAAACAGTGTTTAAATTGGCCTGAAAGGAATCGGTGATGCGTAGGAAGCACCCCAGCGCTTCAATGGCTTAATCTGCCTCCTTCTCTCTCTTCTTTTTCACATTCTCACAACAGATTAGGTTGTAAATGGCCGGAGAAGAAGGGATCGGGGATCTCCCCGGCACCGCAACTTCCCACCCTAACATGATTTTGTATTATTTTGGAGATCCATTTGAGATATCTGCGCAAGTTTGATGCGATTGTTGTGTGATTGTTGGCCTGGTGAAGTTTGATTTCTTAGGTGGATTAGGATGGGGTGTGGGCCTACTTCTGATGGCTCTTCTAACCCTAACCCTATGATAAAAGTAGTGGTGTGTTTTTATGAGTCTGGGTCCCAAAATAGATTTCTCATTATGGGTCCAAGTAGAAAAAAACTGGATTGGGTCAACCTCAACATAACAGCTGATTAGTGAACTTTAAGTACTACTGAGTATTCTTTATGTTTTGGGCTTTTCAAACAATTGATCAATTGATCCACATTGAGTAAACTGTGTCTTAAAATGGAACCCAGGGGCATTAAAACACATTATTTTGCATATAAAGACCCACCAGAGAGGACTGCAACCTATTTTGGATCCCAAATAGTAGCAAGAATAATGTTGACAAAAAAGTAAAGAGTTTGCAGTTTGTATCATTCAAAAGCCCAAAATGAATGTAAATTCAAATGATCAAATGAACAGTTTCCATCAAGGTGCTCCCATGCAAATCTATAAAAACTACATTAAAATCGCTGTGTCTGATATAGCTCATACATTCACCCACACCACTGGCCAATTAAGTCCATATCAGCCTTAATAGTTGCTGACTCCACTTTGTAAGCAAATTCATTAGCTATGTTGCAATATTTTGGTGGTCACAGTTTTGTTCTAATGGACTTGCAACACAGTGCGAGCTGGCTTACTGGTCTGCTGTATGCATTAACAATGAGGCTGTGTCACTGTGGGATATAGTGTCACTGACTTAGTGGCAACTAGAGGGCAGACATGGTTATGTCTCTTCATTGTGAGAGAGACTTGGTCTGTTGTGTGTGTGGGCTTGTGTGCTCTTACTTGCGTGTGTATGTGCTTGTGTGTCTGCATTTGTGTGTGTGTGTGTGTGTGTGACTAGGACACACACACATCAGTGCATGTACTGTACTGTATCTACTGTACTGTAGGTACAGTATCCAATGACAACTTAACTCTGTTTTCCTATTACTGCATTAGCCTCAGCTTTACCATTTGCTATTTATGTATTGACTGAATTGAATGAGCTCAAAGTTTAATTCATTCTCTGTATTATTATTATATTATTATTAGTATCAGGTGCTGTAAATATATATTTTTGTGTTGAAATCCTTAGATTTGATAGTGTCTATATACTTAAAATTTGTATTTATATTTTTGTAGAGCATCATTTTTGTTGAATAGGAAGATAATGGATGATTTTCACGATGCAGTGAACAATATGCATTTCTAAAGAAAACACAAAACAACACCAAAATGATAACTATCTCTTGAAGCCATGGGCTGCGTTATCATTTCTCCATGGTGTAGTATCAGCATTCCAGCAGGGCATTACAACAGGGTGGAACCCTTAGAGTCATGTGTTGAAATGTATTAGTCATTGTGCTATTGGAGAACGCGCGGGGGGGTGGGGTGTGGGGGGTGTGGGGGGTGTGGGGGGGGGGGTGGGGGGCGGGGGAGAGCACGGTCCTTCCGGAGAGCGATTCATCAGGTTTTTCCCAGAGCCCTCCTGGGTCAAGTTTTTATGGCGCCTGTTTGGTTTCCAAATGCTCTTTTCTCTCGCCCCCTCTCAGCCGCGCTATAGTGTCCAAACTTGTCTACATTTGCTTCTCGTGTTTTTGTGCATGGTCGATGTCCTTTTAAAAAGACCAATCTCAAATAAGTCTTTATTCTTGTTTTGTTGGCTCATATTCTGTGTTTTCATGAACTCTGGCCCTAGCCATGGCAACAGCTCCAAAAATGTTAACATTGATTGACAGGATTAAAAAAGGCCCCCTTCCCCGGTACGCATTTCAAACACTTTGGGAACAATGGCGCTTGGTGTGATTGAATTAATGAGGTATCGCCGACTGTCAAAAGAGCACACATACTTTACATAAACCTGATTATCTTTGCATGGCAGAAATAGAAGAAAAGGGGGAAGCGGAGGGAAGCGGAGGAGGAGGGAGGAGGATGGAGGGAGCAAGGGAGGAAAGCGGAGGAGAGGAGATTTGGATTTCAGTGGGCATCTCCCAAAAAAAAAAGAAGCATCAAAGTGTGTGTTGGTTGGTGGGGGGAGAGTAGTGATGTTCTGGCTGGGGCTCGCCTTGGCCTCTCCCTCATGCCTGGGCTCTGCTTAGCATAAACCAACCATAGGGGCTTTAACAAATCTATTCAAGGAGCATGGGGCCCCAGAACAACATCGTTTTTTTTCACAAGCCACCACCCCCAAGCAAGACGTTTTCCGCGGGGCGGGCCATTGTTCCGCTTGAACCGCGCGGAGATTTCGTCGTCCCCCCGACCCCGGGCCCGAGCAAAGGGAGCAGCGGTGCCCTTAGTGAACCCATGAAGTGACACCCGGAGTGACTGCCAAGAGTCTCACTAATTCTAGCGGGCTATTGAGACGGTGAAAATAGAGTGGAGGAGTGTAGGGGAGGGGAGGGGAGGGGGAGGCAGAGCGGAGGGATGGATAGAGGTTCTCTGACTGAAATGCTCACCAGATCAGCAAAGTGAACCCTCTGAAACGTGAGCTAATTCTCTATTTAATCCTTTTAGCTGCTTTCCCCCCCCCCCGCTCTCTCTCTCTCTCTGTGTGTCACTTCTGTCCTCACTCGGCCCCCCTCCCTCCCTCCCTCCCTCCATCCCTCTTGCTCTTTCTCTCTCCCGTCTTCTTTCTTACCCCTCTTTTCTGAGGGAAGTGTCAGCAAAAGTTCTTGTCGAGAAGAGGCAGGGAAGGACGCAGCCTCCTAGGAAGGATTCGGTTTGCTGTGCGCACGTGTGTGTGCGTGCGTGTGTGTGCGTGTGTGTGTGTGCGTGCGCGCGCGTTGGCCGAGCGAAGAGTGCAAGTGCGAAGAGCGCTGACTGTGTAGGTTGCTCCTCTCCCTCTGCGTTCTTTCTTTTCGAGAAAAGCTCTGACAGCTGCGGTTTGATTTCTCGGGTTGTCAAAAGTCATCTTTGTTAGTTCCCTCGCGCCGCGAATGGCAGCGGATTAGAGGGAGAGGCGTGTTCGCGCACGGAGCTGTAGGTGGGCTCTGCCTCGAGTGGTTTCCGCAAAAGAAAGAAAGAACGAGGGGAAATCGCACAACATTACTCCGGGGGGGCCTCTGAAAGGAGAAGAAAATCGCACATTACTCCGGAGGCCCCCATTGTCTTACCTACTAAACCCCGGCATATCAGATGCCCACAGATCCCGCCCCTCCTGTCTGCAGACGTATAGCTGAGAGCCTGCATATTGAAAGATACAAATTGTCCCTCGTGCTGTGAGGTTGCCGGAACATAAATTGAGGGGAGAGGCATTGTTGTCAGTGAGTAATATACTTAGCATTATTCATAAAGAAGGAGAGAAGATTAAAAAGTGGTGGCTGCTTGCTGAAAAAAAAAAGGTACTTGACCGTGTAGCTGCATGACACAGGAGTTACATATAGCCTAATGTGGCTTTTTATCTGCTCCAATTGTCAGCAATATATATCCCCGGGGTTGTATCCAGTGTGTGTGTCATTGTACTGATATGAACAAAACAAATGACGAGCACAATAATGCATCACTATTGGATTTGTCGCCGGCTGGATGCGAATTACAGTGGGAGCTTATTATTGATCACCTTTGGTGTGGGTATGATTAATATAGTCATATTATTGTTTCACTGTGATAAACTTTACTAACTAGTCTAGTCTAGTCTTGTTTATTTATATAGCCCTTTATCACAAGCATGTCTCAAAGGGCTTTACATCATATACAGTACATGTCATATACATACTACATCATATATATATATATACTACATATACACATCATATACATCCTATACTATGCCATGTAGGTTACATATTTCATATACATCATATACATACTATACATCATATACTATGTCATATACTAACTAATTGTCTTAAAATAGTTTGTGCTGTTAGGAACGAACTGCCTGTAATGTAAGTCTGTGTATGCAACTGAAATGTGAAAAGTAGATATTTTGCATAGTGTTTAATAGGCTAAACCTAGAACTGAGGTTCAAAAATGGCTGTCGACCGGTCGTATTGTGCGGCGAAACGCTCTTCCGTGCAAACATATGTTTAAGATATGGTTTCCAGCTTGAAAGCATTGCCACTCAGAAAGGGTTTTGAGAGGCTAATCTTGTTTTTGGCACCTCTCTTCTCTCTCCTTTCTCCTCGTCTCTCTCCCCTCTGTTCCTCCTTTCAAGCCCTCAGGAGCAGAGGAGGAAAACGCTGGCTTCCGAAACGGGATCGCTTCGCAATATCCAGCGTATTGTCGCCGTGCTTTATTAGCGAAGCTCGACAACAAAGCTCACTCATAGGTAAAGACTCATAGGTAAAGTACAGTTTTTGCGTAATGCCGATGTCTTGAAATGCCATAAAAGCTCAAGTTTTCAGAGCTTCTATTATATCAACACTCAAAATGACTCTATCTTAAAGCATCCAAGGCGAAATAGCACTCAGCGACCCGCCGCCTTTTCTCTGCACTGTCATAGGTGTCGGTAGTAAATTAAGCAGAGGGCCAAGCAGCAGCCCCTTGACTTTTATTGAGGCCGGGGGTCTAATTATAATTCACCGGACTAGACCTTTTGTGTCACTGAGTGCTTCATTTGCAGTTTGGAGTTTTGCATGAAGCCCGGAGACATTAACTCCGTCCCCCGCTCCCATTCATTACAATGCTATTAGTCTCCGCGAATTGATCAATATATCATGTATAGAACATCTTGAATGTGGACGTCTGGCTCCTTTGTGAGCCCAGAGATAATGGTTCCCCCATTCAAGCCGGCTTGTAGGAACATGGAGATAAAGCAAGGCAGGGAAGAGTTATACCGCTCACAGCTACGGAGAGGGGAGCTATCTCATCCAGATTATAAGTGGGTGAACTAAAAACGCGTAAGAAAAAAAAAGGGACAGTTTATTGTGAGGAGGAGAGCGGCGCTGGAGGAGGGTATAAAGATCTGAAAGACTCAAACTGGCACCTTTTATTCTCCTCAGGCGTCCAGGAGGGAGGAAACCATCCATCCTTTCTCCTCAGCGGGGCCTGATAGAGCCGTGCACACCGCGGTGCCATGCCAGGCCTTTTACTGCAAGGACCGAGCCAACAGTGTGTGGTACATTTAGAAATGCGGTGTCTTTAAATGTGAATTTTAAACTTAGATTATGCACGCCGCATCAGATTTTACATTTATATTGAGCTTTTTTGTAAGATTATTTGTTCGTCGTATTGAATTGAATCAGTTGGTGATATGTTCAAATCCAACAATTGGGGATAGTGGGCAGGTAAGTTGTTCTTTGTCTCATTCTTACCCTCAAATCTATTAAATCCCTTAAATTTCCTAAATCTTCTGCAAGCATCACGCTATATTCTCAATTGAAATGTATCTGCTGGATGGTAAACGCCAATCTAGCAGCCATCAGTCACTGACAGCTATGATTCTCAAGTGGGCATGTGCCTACATGTGTTAACTTGTCAAAAATAAATACTCTACACACACACATGCGCGCACACATATAGTGAGAATCTCGGCCCCATCATATTTCCCTCAAAGTACATCCTCTGTCTACACTCCGGTTCTGTGTCGAGCCTTGAACATAGTCTGTGTACTGTGGCTCCCCTAGAGAAAGCAGACGCAGAAGAAGGTCCTCGATAACATTTGTTGTTGGGAGAATGAGATCCGGTGCCTCTGCCGAATCCCTAGAGGGCGGTAGTACAAATGTTTTATATTCAGAGAGGACTCGCCTCTGCCTTTGATAAGCAGCGGCGATCCAATTGGCTTGCGAGAGACTGGTAAGGGTTTTTAAAGAGAAGGAGTGGCAGGCCGCTCACACGAACTGCAGCGGAGGCCTCCCTCTCAGACGCTGATGGGTGAAAAAACATCTTTGTCGGTGAAAGTGTAGGGGCCACATTCACTCTAAATACCCCAAGACTAGTCTAGATTAGTGGGGCACTAGCATGAGCCAAATGCTAACATCCCCCATCTAGAAGTGGAGAAGGTTTTAGGGGTTTAACCTCTGACAGGGGGCAAACCACTCGATTTTGAAGTACTTGCACTTTACTTTTTGATATTTAGGACCATGTTAAAAATTAATGAAAGGGGATTACATTCGCTTTGTGATTGTCACATTATTTTATATTTCATAGTAATAGTATATTTAATAGGAAAATGGAGGGGAAACAATACTTTATCTCTATAGCATCCCTTCTGTTAATCCACAACTGCTTAGGACACTGGCAATTCTCTTTCCTACATTATTAAATATTAGGCAGTATTATGATCACTATATCAAGTCAAGGTCAAAAACTATTAGCTGATCTTATTTTGCTATTCCTATCCATGCTATGGCTTTGGTCTGATTAGTGAAAAAGTATCTGGAAAACAGAAAGCTATTATACCCCATTGAGATAACAGATGCAGCAGAATCAGTGGAGCAATGTCACATTCCCTCCCCTGTGTTGTTACTTGATATTTACAGCGGTACTTGGGCCTAATCGATGATGTAAATGCATCTCTCTTGGCAAAACTCCTCTTCCTGCGGAAGCTCACCGGTGTGGAGGGCTTATTGTCTGTCAAACAGACAGGACAGACTCCTGCCCGTGTTAACTGTCCTCTCTCTACATTTCCTAGCTGAGTTTTGACCTTTAAGTGATGTCAGCGGGGAAAAAACCATGCACTCCCACAGCCCTATGCCTCTCTATGCAGACGCATGCATGTGAGGAGGGCAGAGACACACACGCTTTCTCTCTCGCACACACACACACACACACACGCACACACACACACACACACACACACACACACAAAACGCCTCCTCTGGCTAACAGCCGTGGAGGCTGGGTCTGAATCCACTCTGCGGCGGACCGTTTAAATGAGCTTTAATTTAGCATCCTGCTGGCTCAATAGGGATTGTAATAGAACACATTACACCTTGTCCTGCAACAGAAGCTCTCTCTCTCTCTCTCTCTCTCTCTCTCTGTCTCTCAGCCCTGGGAGAATTGATTTTTCCAAATGCAGGGGAACAAATCAAAGGACAGAATGATTGTGTTGCAAAGAGAAATGGTAGACATGGCATTGTAATCAATTTGACTATTAACTCACTAATGTTTTCCCTTTCTCTACAAGAATTTTTTTAGACTATTATGTAACAAGTTAGGAATACACTTTTCTCTAGTAATTACACAGTTGATAAACAAAAATGGGGATATTGAGCTGGTGAGGTCAGTTGTGAAACCACATCAACATAGACACACGTATTAACTTGAAGGTAATCAAGAAAAAAAGCAACCTGAGAGAATTTGTACAATTGGACATCCATATTTTCTTTTTTCATTGCTTTGTAATTGATATAAATTGTAGACTTTATCATCTCGTGTATGTATCTATACCTGTACATATGAGTTCCACTTAATCTTGGCTATGAAGAGTCATTTTCAACACGTGGTGTCAACATGTGCTGCTATTTACACATTGGGTGGAAATGTACCACGAGTGCTGTTGTCCAAAACAGAACCTCAAGGATTGGCTTGAAAATGATGCATCCTTTTAAAATGTATGTGCTGAACACTGCATGTCCCCACTGTACACTGTTCCCAAGCTGCTGCTATGTGTTCACTATACTATTATACCAGCAGCTCCTGTCCTGCACTGAATCAAGACCTTGGCAGAACTAAACTAAGTCATTTAGGCCGTTTTCACACTGTATAGTCCTTTTAAAGTCTGAGCTAGAGTTCACTAGGTTGTTGTACATTGTATTGGTCCGGTTCATTTAACACTGACTAATATCAAGCGGACCTGTGGGACAGATATCTTGGTGGGAGTACAACAAAATCAAACTAGAATGGCATCCAGAGGGCGTTTTCACATTGTAATGCTACACTGGAGTATTCCGGAGGACTTTTAATTTGACGTAGAAGTAATCCTCTGCAATGCGTCGGATGAACTTCTACTCTGGGGCAGCCGGTAGGTTTCTCTCTAGCTAGTGAGATTTCAAGGCTTAAAATCTAGATAACGACGGGTCACATGACTTGGGAAAAGTATTGACAAGACAGAAGGACTCCCCTGTCAACAGTATGCATGCATTAGGTGTGTTTCGTAAAATATTGATCGAGGCGATGAGTGTGCACTGAAGAAAAATAGTGGACCCTTACCAACCATGGAAAGAAAATGAGAAAAGAATATTGTTAATGACTCCATGGTTGCTACTGGCTAGGCGATAACAATATCTACAAAGCTAGGGTTGTACACAACAACCCAAACAACCCGCCGTGAAAGAACAAATCATTGCGCACATATCACCATGTCCTGTCTTTGGTTCAGACTTCATGATCCGCACCACGGTCCGAATGGAAGAGGACAGAGAAAGGACCTTTTGCAAGGTTTTGGTCTGCACCTGAGTCCACATGGGGTGTTCACACCTGTCACATGATCCGAACTTAGCAAAACAACAGGTAGCTAGTGTGAAAGCCACCTTAGAAGACTTTTTGTCTGTCTGTCTGTCTGTCTCTCTCACTAACTCACCCTCACTCTCGGCCTCAAACCCCATCAGCAACAATCAATCCCAACGGCAACCTCATTGCGGCGATTTGAACATTTCAGCCACCTTCCCATTCCCAGAATGGCCTTTTCCCAGCTACTTAGAGACAGTGAAGACAAATGTCTCGGGCCACTGTAGCCCTGTACTCTCCCATTGAGTAACACCACAGCTGTCACCCTGCAGTACAAACTAGATCAACAGACAGAGCTGGAAGTTGAGCATAACAACACTTCTTTTTTCTTCCCCAGACAAAAGCCACTACTTCCTCCTTTTCCTCTGCCATTCATCTCTCTCCTCCGACAATCTATCCATCCCCTACTGTCGAAGGAGCTCACCTTGACAGCTCCTCCAGTCACCCTGTTCTAAGTGGATGATTAAAAAGAGATGGAGGGGTTTTACTGGGGGCCGGTATGCGTGGCATCCCAAGAGCCCCCGCTCTGAGCTAGCCAAGCGGAGCGAGCTACAGCTGTCCTCCAAACAAGCCCGCCATCCTTTATTTATTTCTGCTGAAATATTGATGCGTGTTATGAAAGGTTTAAAATAATGTGTCTGCCTTTTTTTTCCCTTTGCCCCGGCGCACTGTTTTCTAATGCATAAATAATTCCTCGCTCGGACGCGGTGCGGACACAGGGTCCAGCACATTAGGTGGGGTGTATCCGCTGTATCACATTCTTTCTGCCTGAGAGAAAATACCCGTCCCTCATAATTTCCTACACTTATACGATCGGCGTTGACAGTAAATAATTGATGTATGAATTTAGGGCTAAAACTCCAACACAATATGACTTTATGTCAAGGGTTAGTCCCTGCAGATTTGGAGCCGACTCATCTCGCAAAATGGATTCTTCCTCTCCACAAAAGGGGTGCCCGTTTTTGATTTCCTCCCCTTTTATTCCGCCCTCCGTCGCTCCCTCCCTCGCCTTTCTTTCCAATAGAGAGAGAGGAGACCCGGGTCTGGCGGCCCTCTTGATGAGGTCTTGCTTTGCATGGCTGGCGATAACCGAGTGATTTAGCCCATTATTAGCCGAGGAAATGTTTTGTTTTTGCACACAAATGGGTTTTTCACACCGACATGAACCCGTTTTTGATTGTGTTGGCAAAGGCGCGCCGGCCGGGCACAGTAGCGGGGAGCGCCCTCTCTCTTCTCATCTCAATATCTGTGTTGTGATGTACAATTACGCCTCCCAATTTGCCGGCCAGATCCATTTGTGCGATAAGAGAGGAGAGAGAGGAGATGAAAGGTGAACGGGGTAGAATAGTAATTTCGCTCTCTACGGTTCAATTAACACGTCGCGGCGAGTACAGCTGCTTTCTGCGCCGAGTGGTTCAAACGCATCTCCTGTCGAGGTGCGGTATGACACGAGGGGCACGACAGCCCGGAGAAGAAATTATAGCTTTTAGGTTATTGTTGGAGGGTTTGATTTAACCGCCCTCGAACGACAACATGAGAGGAAGACGTTGTGATGTGCTGTGATGATACAAGTGTTTCACTCAGGGGCGTTGTTAGGATTTCTGAGCATTCGGGGCTCAACCCAGAGGCAGCTACAGAACCTCAGTGAGGGGGGGGGGGGGGGGGGGGGGTTTGGTGCACTTTGACATGAACATACATAGGTCTAAGTTAAGCAGTGTAGTAAATGCTTTGGACAGCATTCAGTACAGGCCTACAGTGACATATTGTAGTGTGCTGTCTGTCTTATCTGTTGCTGTCTCTCTCCTCACTCCTCCCCTGCTGAGTTCTTCTCTTGCTCTTGTTTCTTTCCTCACCTCATCTCTCTTTTCTCTCAGTCCTCTTCTCCTCTCTCATGTTCATTTCAGGGTGTGCAATAAACAGAGAGACACAGTTATCAATTAGTGTATAAAACTTTAAATATATATGATATACGTACAATATGTGCTCATCACTCCTCTGTCTCTTTACTGTAAAAGAAAACTGATTAAATCCAATTTAAAAGCCAATGAGTTATATTTAATCAAATGTTGTGCCTCTATATATTTCACTAACTCACAATATTATTACAACCTACTTAGCTACTTTTGTTTGTTTGATAGGTATGGAAACTTAACTAAGAAGCAACAACATTTCATCTTTCATCTTCTTCTGTTAGAAATTTGATATTTTTCCATGCTACATCATTGCTGTAATAACAAAGATTATTATGCCATGGCATTGGGGAGCCTAATCCATTCTTTACTGGCATGACAGTTCACAAACAAACAATATTGCCAAAGCATGTAACAAGAAATAAGTCATCAATTAACCAACATTTCAGAAAAAGAATCCCATCCCCTCCCATATATTATTGTGTGTGTGTGTGTGTGTGTGTGTGTGCGTGTGTGTGTGTGTGTGTGTGTGTGTGTGTGTGTCCCATGTCATTAGTAAAATATATACATGTACACAATCTCTTCTCTAAAATGTATTATATTTTGCAGAAACAATGTCCCAAGTTGAAAATAATAAAGATGTTTCATGCGAAGAGAATTGGTTGAAATTGACAAGACCGGACTTCAGTAACGAACTGACTAATTGGCTGGCAGATTAGCGACACGAGAGACACTTTGTTTGCCATGATCCAATATTATATTCACTCTAGCTACAATTGTTGTACTCTGCTAGATGTCAAGCCTTTGTAAAGTCATTTTGTGTCTGGAAACAATGAGGAGTTTAGCTGTAGCTTGTAGGCATCTAAGTCAAGTGTCAATCCAAGCTAATGTTAGCACTCCAGTGTCCATCTGGCCACTAGTCAGCTGGTTGATTTTTGCTGTTTTTCCATATTTGTATAATCAATCGCTCGTTAAACCAAACCTAGCACATATCCTTCCTTTCTTCTTCTTTTGAAAAAGTGAAGAAGATCCATATATCCTGCCTTGACGTTTCCTGACATTTTGTTTTCTAGCTCTACCTTGCCTCCTCTGACCTAGACCCAGCACTGACCGATTAAAATCATGCATAACATATTCCTTTAGTTCTGCTCAAATTGCATGACAGTGATTAGCAGAACCCCCCTACCAAATATACATACAGACATACCAAGCGTAGGCAGGTGATTTGTGCACTTGACGCACCCAAAGCAGGAAAGCATACTATGTGTAGGCCCACAATCCATTTTGGGTGCCAACATATAGTTTAGGAAACACTGCAATAAGCAAAATTCTACCTGCAACTTTTTACTCTTAAAGGGATCCGCTGACATTTGGATTTTTAGTATGTTGTGCTTCTCTACTGCAGAAACTTATCCAGTATGGTGAAAATAGGCACTAGTTTTCATGAATCTCTTCAGTTAAAAGTCGTTTTTTTAAGCTTTATTTGCATCTTTTATTCAAACCATTTGGGTATTATTACCACCAACACACTCTGAAATTCATGACGCCAAGGTATCCCATAATGTACCAGAGGCAGATCTTGTCAGTGGGGATAGTGTAATGGTGTGGAAGAGAAAGAACTGATTCAGAGCTGTCTGTCAGATAAGATGATGTCATAGCACACTTCTTATGGCTGCTGTCAGAGGAAAACCTTTTGTCTCCAGTAAGTCAGATTTTCAAGTATTACACTGTTTTTTTCTCATTGTTAACCAAACATTTTTGAACTGATACGGTAGGTTCTGGGTTTCATGGGCCCTTGGGACAGGAAACTTAATAATGAAAATAAATCTCTGTTTAGAGTTGCAGGATTTTCATGTGACAACAACAATATTCACTTACCAATAACCTTTTTTCATTTACAGTTGACATCTCCTCTGCGGACTAGCTGTGATACTGTATAGCCAACAATATTCAGCTACATATGATGTGCACAGAGTAGATTTAGAGTATTTACGTATGCAATCTGGAATTTTAGACTGCCATCTCTGTAAAGTTAAAACAATATTTCAATTTGGACAGTGTTGACTTGAGAGGAACGAAAAAACAACGACGACAAAAACAAAAAACAAAACGGAATGCAGATCTTAGCTACAGTTAGCTAATGGGGGAGGTTGACTGTTCCTGAGTTTATATAGCTCTATATGACATAGAAAAAAAGAATAAAATAAAAAAATAAACTTACCAAAGTGAAATATCAAGTCAGTTCTGCTTTATTTGCATGAATGGGTGGTAGCCATTGTTGCAAAAGCAAATGCAAATGACAAACAGTAACAATAACAACATGACAATGAGAGATGAGAATATATACACATCATTTGATAAAACTTTTGAACAGTCCCCTCAAATGTTAATAATTTCATTCAGCACACAAACTACAGCATACTGTAGTTAGTGCTCATCAAAAGTCCAGTTACTTTTGTTTGGTCATCTGCTGGAGACTGACTTGTCCTGAGAGACTTTGTATTGATCCGCGAGGAATTCTACACTGCACCACTGTCTACATGACAAAAACGTCAGCCTAACTCATGAATTCTGCAGGACAAAGTAAATCTGCCCGAGATCGTAGTGGCGGTAACGTGAGAGTGAGAGAGATAGATATTGTGTTGATATGAACTGGTCACTCTCCTCACCCTCGGGGGTATTCTCCAGTCCAGACCTTTATCGTGAACAGGAATGACCCCGGGACCCGCACTGACCTCTGGGAAGCAGTCGGATCAATGACATCTCTGCCTTTCCTCCTCTTTCTCTATTCTATTGCCGTGGCTTTGGAAACAAGAAGCGCTCGGGGCTACACACACACTACCCACCTCCCCCTCTTCTGATTGTGTTTGTGTGTGTGTGTGTGTGTGTGTGTGTGTCCAGGCCCTCTAGTGTACCCTTGACCACCTTGCACTGTAATCACCACACACAGCTGCCACCTGCCTTTCTCTCTTTCCTCTCATCTGGTCCCCTCCTTCTCTCCCTCACCCCCCCTCCTATGCTATAACTGCTATGATCTCAACAGTGGATCCTAATGTCTCTAGCCATGATTAATCTGATAAATAATAAATATATCAATCTAGCCTTCCGACAAGGACTAATTCTAACCAGCGGGAAGGCACAAGCCCCCTTTAACTGCTGCCTGTAGCTGCCAAATTAATTATTTAATGATTAATTCTTTAGGAAATGGGAAAGTTTTGATTAATACTGTCCAGGCGTCTGTCTTCGGTTGTTTGATGTATGTCAGAGAATTCACCCCTCGCTCTCTCTCTGTCTGACCTTTACTCACCCACACAAGACGACACGCCCACACACACACACACACACACACACACACACACACACATGCACGCACGCCCAGGAACATGCACACACGCATACACACACTCAGGTTAGAAGAGAGACATTCTAGCTCTTATGAAAGAAGCCAGAGGCTACTGTCACTGAGATCAGATGCTGAATACCTCACAATAAATTACAGCTGGATCTCTGAGGCCCTCATCCTTGAACATGTCAACTTTGGATAACCCCCCCCAACCCCTTGCGGGCGTGTGTGTTTGTGTGTGTGTGTGTGTGTGTGTGTGTGTGTGTGTGCGTGTGCATCTGAGTGAGTTTTCGACCCTATTTACTAATGGAAGCCTCCGAGGCCCCTGAGTCGCTATACATTTTTAATGGTGTCAAATTGTCATTTCGTTCTGCTGTTTGCTGTTCAAAGGGAAAGAGCGCTGCATCAAACACAAATGTAATAAATTGTGTGTAGACACAATAAAGAACAAAAAAACATGCTCGTCCGACATGGAGATTGTTGAGATTCAATAGCTAAAGGATATCACTGAAAGAAATAAGGCAAAAAAAAAAAAAAATCAACAATCATACTATTTAAAGTAGTGGCCTTTTCATTCATGTTACACTTCAGTAATGTGTTATTTGTAGACACTGATGGTGCAAGCATTCTAGCAATTAGCTAATAGTTGAATTAGTTGAATTGAATTAATTAATTAATTAATTGAATTAGTAGAATTGTGTTGTTATCATCCAATGATTTGTTTATGACGTCCAAAAAAAATCAGCATAGGATTATTCTTTTTGTTGCCTCAAAGTTATAGTAATCAGCTCCTTGGCCAGAGACATTTGTGATTTTCTACCTCCTCCATCTTTTGCATCTTTTAATGTTTTAACATTGATTCACTGAAATTCATTGATTGAGCCATTTCAACAAGGATTCAGTAAATGACAGCTATAAGTCTTCAATGCAAAAGGCTGTGCTTGCATAGGAACTTTTTTTGTGGCAAATGAAAGTTAAAGAAAGCTGATTTCCCGCTTACAAATCCACCTGGTCAAGAATCTTTGCAACTGTCTATGTGGCAAAAATAATTTCTAGACTTGTAAATTATAAAGGCAGAAAATCTCAGGGGTAAAGGAGCCCGGCGCTGTGATGGCAACGGCCCTGCAGTTTCATCTGTCATTGTTTTGTTTTCAATCATGATGTGGCCGTGTTTCCCCTCTCACCCCTGCTAAAAACCAACCTGCCCTCGGGGCGGGGAGAGGAGACCCTCCTTTAATAGGGCCAACAACCTGACAAATCTCGCTCTGTCCCCAATAATATATTTTCCAACCCTTGGAAGGGAGGAACACACACGCACACACACACACGCATACACATGCTCACACACAAACCAAGACATGTTAGCTTTTCCACATATGTGCATGAGCGCAAACGCACGCACACGTCACCACACACACACACACACACACACACAAACACACTAAAAATGAGTGCTTCCGTTGGCGAGAGAGACGGGAGGCCGGCAGCTCACCGTCAGAGTGACAGACTGCATTGTCCGAGCTAGCTTTGGTGGTTGTAACAAGCATCAGGACATTAGAGCAAACAAAAGCAGGATTGGCGGCGTCATCAATCAATCGGCTGACAGTTGACTTCGGTTTGTTTGTCCCGCACTCTGCATAATAAGTGATTGGATCTCAGCTAATTAGATATTGGGTAATCAATCATTGCCAACAAGGCACTTGGCTGGCTGAGGGGACTCTCCCTCTGCGTGTGCCCGTTGTCACGAAATAAATTAGAAATAAAAATTATTTAGTGGCAGCCAAAAGGTAATTCCCACCAGTGAGTTGTCCAACCGCTGCCTTTGTGCAAAAGAGACACATGGAGGGAGAGAGGGGAGGGGGGGGCGGGGGTGTGGGGGGGGTCCCATGTCCTAACCAATTACTGAAATATTCAGTTGAGGAATTTACATAATAAATGAACCAATGAAATATTGATATATTTGCTCGGAATGATGTTTTACCTTGCATAAACATGCATCTGACAATGTGTCCACATGGAAGCAAGGGTTTTTACATAGAACAACACATAACATACTGAATTTGCAGATTTTCATAGCTTGAAACTGATGTCACTTGCAAGTTTGCTTTGATATGTGATGAACGAAAAGGAGATATCTTCACATTTAATATTCTTAGACTTGCAAACTGTCATGTTAGTTAAGCCAAATTTCCCACAAAATGTTTAATAATGACTTAAATACATACTTGAAATAAACTTTAATCCACTTTTTTTTTTTGCAACTGTTTTCATCTGTTTCGTTTTGACTAATTACGAGAAAGTTCAAATCAAAAGTTGCTCATTTGCATGTCATTTCGGTGATAGCTTGAACCGGTTTAGACTGGAGCAGATGGTATGAGATCAGGTAGCCATCTCACTCCCTCAGCCCTTCAAAAAATCACATTTGAAACCCCACCGAGAACGAGCCGCACCGGCGAAACACACCGAGCATTTGTAGTGTCACAGTTTGTTCCCACATTCTCTCTTCGCGCTGTCAAAATGTTTCCCTCACGCCTTCTCTTCCTCAGCCCAGCCGAGACTCCGGAGGTACGATGTCTGCTCCTCGTGCTTTTTATTTATTTATTTTTTTTTCACCCTCAGGTAGCCGCTGTAAGAGGCACAATGTGTGTCTCCGCTAACACCGCAAGGACACAAAACATGCGGTGGGGGAAATCACTAGACACGACAGAGAGAAGGAGAGAGAGAGAGAGAGAGGGAGGAGGAGAGTGAAGAGGGGATGGAGAGACAGAGAGAGAGAGAGAGAGAGAGCGAGTGCGGAGACAAGTACGTGAGGAAAAAGTACAAGCAAAGAGAGGGAGAGAAAGAGTGGAGTCAAGAACAAATGAGGGAATGAGTGATCGAGAGAGAGAGAGAGAAAGAGAGAGAGTCCATGGCTTGAGGTGGAGGAAACACTCTTTTTTATTTATTTTTTTTATACACAAAGCCAGAGAATGTAAGTAAGTAAAGCAGCCAGCTGGGCCTCAGTCTCTCGGCAGTGTGTCGGAGCCTGTCACCGCCACTGCCACCGAGACAAGCTACAAGTTTACAACAGCTGCCGACTAATGTTTGATCAGTGATAAAATATGCCGGGGTGACAACACCATGCTGCCCATGCATTTGTGGGGGCCCTCGCGCATTAAAAATTCAGTGCCTGGCGAGTACAGAGGGCCCTGATGGTCTCAATGCTGCTGCTGCTACTCTCTCCACTACCCCCCCACCCCCCCACCCCCCCCACGCACACACACACACACCACACACACACACACACACACACACACTCCCCACTCCCCAAAGGTACACCCGGGGATGGAGACAACTTCACAAGATGTCAGAAAGCATCTCTTGTTGTGTGTGTGTTTCTCCGGGCAGGGCGAGCCCTCCTCCGAGTAAAAAAAACCCGCCCTCACGTCAGCTTTTGTACCGGAGGACCGGCGCTGGAGGCGAATGTGGATGACGAGTTATATGCAGAACAGCATACAGCTTGAAAAAACAGAGCATTGGTGGAAAGAAGAAAAAAAAGCCACGAAAACCAGTTTTGACCACGGAAGAGGATTAGGGCCACATGTGAAAAACGTATTTGAGTTCTGAGATTAATCTCAGAATTTGGAGTTTAAAGTCAGAATTCTTAGATTTAAGTGAGAATTCTGAGAATAAAGTCAGAATTCAGAGAATAAAGTCAGAATTCTGAAATTAAAGTCAGAATCTCAGAATTCTGACTTTAAACTCAGAATTCTGACTTTATTCTCTGAATTCTGAGATTAATCTCAGAATTCAAATAGATTTTTCACATGTGGCCCTAATCCTCTTCCATATTTGACAAGTAACGCATCTTCACGTAATACTCAACCCAGAAGTACAGAAAACGAGAAAAAAGGCTCCAATTTTGAAATATTCCAAACCTTGAATCTTTTGCATGGCATCAGTGAAGTTATTAAGCGAAACTTGATCGTTGACTATGTTATAAGGCAATCTTTTGTCCTTTTATTTTTTTTTACGAGGCATTTCCAGCTGTCTGCTTGTCTGTTTGTTCGCGGTGAAGCCGGCAACGTGGGCATGCTAAGGAGAGTCTCCTGGTAAATGTCAACTGTCAGAGAACGGAGGCCTCCTCATCAATCGCCCTGCCACGGAGCGCTGGGCAATGAAACCCCTCTAAGGAGAGAGAGAGAGAGAGAGAGAGAGAGAGAGAGAGAGAGAGAATACAATGGCACAGGACCATGGGAGGAAGACATGAACAGAGAGAGAGAGAGAGAGAGAATGTGAAAGAATCGGACTTCCCCAGCGACAAGGTCCTCTGACAGTTGGGTTGCAAGCCGTCTGAGCAGTATGATTGCCAGAGTGCATTAGAGGCCCTGTGTGTAATTTGACATCTCAATATTGAAATAGTAATGCATCCTCACACAGCATAAATTGCTGCCTAGTAATTGGATTCCAGACATGCGGTACAGGGAGCCAAGATGTCCTTGTGAGCTTGATAATGCTGTGTCATGGTGGCTGGAAAGGATAACGGCAATGAAAAAAAGATGGAGGAGAAGAAGTAGAAGAAGAACAGGAGGATAAAGGAAACAAAACTAAAATTAGATGTGGGTGAGAAATGCTGGAAACCATTCTCTTACAAAAAAAGTCGCATGTGCTTTTTGGACACATGTTGGGGGAGATATATCAGTTTTCATATGTGAACCTTTTTTTTTCAAGTTGTATTCTGTCATCACATGTGACACTTTATACTTCAGAAGTGAAAATTGCAATTCAAAGTTGAAGTGTTTTTTCCATATGTGGACTTTTTTTTTCACTTAATTTCACATGTAAAGACAAAATTCACAGGTGAAAATGTTATTTTCACGTGGGAAATGGGAAAATCCATACATGTGGGTTTTCACGTGACTTGTTTGTAAAGGCCAGCACTATTTCTTCAAAAATGCGAATGACAAAATGAAAACCATTTTGGAATATTTTTGACTTCCCAAACGTCTGGTAAGCACTGTTACAGTACATTTACAACAACATTCAACACATGTTACTCCCCACACACACACACCCGCAAAACACAGACACACACCTGTGCAGTGCACAAAGCACATCCCCTGCTCTTTTGTTCCTCCTTGTTCAGTTGCGGCTCCTTGCCCACCTAAATAATTCAGCCCTAGTGAGAATCAGCATATCTTACAGCATACTTAACATGCCAAAAAGAGCAACAGACAAGGGACAGGAGGCCCGGCTTCAATTAGGTCTTTTGTTACAGACAATAGGGCGACAAATTCATTTTGTTACAGTGCCCGCTGTATTGTGAGCCATCAATTTTGTACCTGGCTCTTTCCTACGCCCTCTCTCCCCTCCCCTCCTGTTTTTTGTTTCCCCAACGCTGTTGACGTCTATGCCCACTCCCTTTCCCTGCCTCATTTTATCGTTACACCGTGAGCCTCAGGTATCAGGTGTGTGTGTATGTGTGTGTGTGTGTGTGTGTGTGTGTGTGCCCGCGCCCCTGGGTATTGTGTTACCTGGGATCAAGTGACGGCGGAGCCCAGAAAAGAGCCGGCTATTCTTCAGGGTCGCTGAGATACTGCCGACTAATTGGATGAGGTGTAAGTCAAGCCAGCAGGCCTCAGACTTTGATGTGACACACTGGAGAGAGAGAGAGAGAGAGGGAGAGAGAGAGAGGGGAGGCAGACAGAAAGGCGCTGCATACAGTATGGCCAACGTACGTCACTTGTTTGTTCGAAACACACGCCCATTGTACCTGCAGCTCCACCTGTTCACACACATACACACACACCATGCAAACCGTTGTAACGTGTGTGTAACGTTCAAATTCCTCTTCATTTATGGTTGCTCATTAATTTTGCAGCCAGTTCTTTGGTTTCCTTATGTTTAGTTACTTTCTTTTCATTTGCTTCTAATTGTTTGCTTGCTTTCAGTGTATACAGGAAATGTAGAAGGTAATTGACAAAAGCCTGTTTACTTTAGCCAAACCAGTCAAAGTCCAAAGACAATTGTCAATATTCTCCTTTTTCCCACGGCGCAGCCAGGGGCAACAAGTGGCATATTCAGGTCAGGCAGTCAGTCAGTCATTAACACTTCGGCTGTGACACCAGGCCTCTCAGCTATAGGCTAATGCCACGCTGAATTCCACACTCTGCCGTTAATGTACGAACGTCCACATCTTCTGCTGCCCTATGAACTTTAATGGTAGGTTACATTACTAGTATTTAAGTAACATTACTGAAATTAGGTCATTTGACCTAACTCAGCATTGCATTATCAGATTTAAAAAAAGATACAGTGGGTGTTTTTCAGTTACCTTGTAGCTACCTAACATTAGCTAGCATATTGTTAGCTAACCTTAACTGTTAGCTGGCTAGCTAACTGTCGATCTGATTACCTATATACATTGCACTGATTGACATATTATAAAATAACACCAGTAATATCCATAGCAGTATAACTTATAGGACATAAAGTCAATTTGAAATATGTGCATTCTGAAAAAAATTGAGAATTATGAAATTTTTTGAAAAAAAAGGGAAACTTTTAATTTTTTTTTTTGTAATGTTTTTTTTTTTTCACTATATCACTGGTCACCGGAGAACTCCTCCATTGGCTCCAAGCATCTGCTGGGTATACTGCCCTTGCTCTGGGCGGATACTGCTTTCTGAGTGTGTGTGTGTGTGTGCGTGTGTGTGTGTGTGTGTGTGTGTGTGTGCATGTGTGCATGTCAGAGAGACACAGCAGGCACTGCTTTCTGCTCACTCAGCCAGAAGATCATTGTCTCAGAGTCAGTGGAGTGTTCCTGTGTTTGTGTGTGTGTGTGTGTGTGTGTGTGTGTGTGTGTTGCTGCTGTTGTGTCCAACCCAAGGAGGTCACCAGATTGAGGAGAGAGGTAAACAGAGAAAGGAAGAGAAGTGAGAGAGGGGTGAAAGACGGGTAGAGATAGAGAAAGGCAAGGGGAGATGAGAAGGAGAGGAGTGAATATCATCATCATAAATATCCAAATGCTGGCCTTCTGTATCAAACACAATGTATTAAGTAAAGGGCAAATTGGTTTTCTACCAAATCACCGCACTACTGAGCACATTTACACCCAAACACCCTAATTAATCATCATGTACACCAAAAAACAAGGGGGAATTTTGTGCATGTTTTATTGATTTTAAAAAGGCTTTTGATTTGGTGAGAGTGATTGGTGTATTAAGATCTCAAAGGTCTAGGGGGTCAAATTTATGACATAAT
This sequence comes from Centroberyx gerrardi, assembly GCF_048128805.1. NCBI lineage: Eukaryota > Metazoa > Chordata > Actinopteri > Beryciformes > Berycidae > Centroberyx > Centroberyx gerrardi. The sequence continues at coordinate 26,417,274 of NC_136008.1, read as the reverse complement.
GAAATCAATGCATGTCAATAATCTCAAGTATGGAGTAAGTATGGAGTAAAAATAAATAAAAGAAAAGAACTTGTTCACTCAAGGGAAAGGAAGGAGCTTGCCACCAACTCTCACATCCCCCCATAAATAATAAGGAAGTCAAATTCTTGCTCTAAGCAGATGACCAGGTGTTGCTTCCACCCAAAGAAGTAGAGCTATGTCAGCATCTGGACCTGCTGGGGCAATGTTGTACTGGCCCTGGCAGTAAATTTTAAAAAGACACCAAGGAAACCAAGCACATTCACTCTAGGAAACACAACACTCACAACGCTCACAGAGAATACACACAAAGAGTCTTACATAGCCTACATTCAGGAGCAAAGTCTAAAATCTTTGACAGTGTCATCCAACCAACTGCCTTATAGGCAAGTGAAGTATGACACTAATATTCTACATGTGGCCCTGAATGGGGAATTATGTAGAAACAACTACTACTAACTACTGTAGCCTACTAAACATCCGGCAAATGCACCAAACCATGTATGCAGGACAGATTTAGGCTGTTATCCAATGATCATATAACATCCAACATCATGAACCAATCTTAGCTAGCTAGCTAGCTGGCTAACATATAGGCAACAGGCTACATGCAAAATAACTCTTCAGTTACGACCATTACATTAAGTGTGCGTTCTGTAGAGATACGGGGATCTGATGGTTTTGACTGTTGAATCATGCTAGATTAGATATTGTTTACAGTCAATATGAAGCTACGTGTCGTGTGCGAACACGTTAGCTTCTTTCTAGCTTGTGACATGAGCTGCTAGCTATGTTCTTGAACATGCTTAATTCTGGTTGTGATAAATTTTCAACCAACAAGCAGATGTAGCTGATAGAAGTCGCCTTATTTTTTGCTATGAGATGATAACTTGTAATGTTCAAATTGGTTAAAATGTAATGCATGTTTTTTTTTAATGTAATGTTAATTTTGGGTGCTTACAGTAGGCTACAATGCCTTCCAAAAGGAGGAGACTACAGCAGAGAGAGAAAGAGCTGAGGGAGGCAGCTAAGGGGAGTGCAGGTTTGCAGAGCTGGATACAGACTACCAGCAGGCCAGCAGGTGAAGCATTATGATAGAAATGTCAAGCAACCATTTCCTACATAATTAATGTGAAGTAGGCCTATTTTCTCAGAAGCATTTTTTTTAAAGTTAGAGTAGGCTAATAACTAACTAAAAACAAATATTTCAATCAATGATAAATGCACAGTATTATATCTGTGCATAGTATTGTGAATGAGTTTCATCTTTAACATAATGTTAAAGAGAGTGCTTTTCTGTAGGGGGCTAACCCCAAAAGCTCCAGTTCAGAGAGCGTTGGAGAGCCTGGTGATCAAGTAAAATACTTCTAATAGCTATAGTGAAATATGGGATGGTAAGGCCAGAAAATATGTTCATGAAATCCTATATGACATTTTGTAATTGTTCTGTATTCTAGTACATATTTTTACATACAAAACTAGATATAGCCTACTCCAGTCTAATTCCTGGGCTTCACCAGGAATCATTGAGTCAACACTACACTAAAGTGTTCAGTTGCCTTAGTGCATTTTTTGCAGTGAGATAGGTAGGTATTTGCTATTTTAAATAGTAGTTCTACCATGCTCAAGCAATTTTGAATGGAAAATGGTATTCTTAATTCTGATTCTAATAATTCAATTTAAGATGAGGCGCAACCACAAGGCTCCAGACCAGAGAGTGAGGGAGAGCATGCTGAGCATCAGGAGACACATCAGACAGGTACATATGAGGGTGGTAATGGCCGAGTGTGAGCGAGTTACTATAAAAGGGCCATGCCAGTAAGAGTGGGATAAAGAGAAAGATAGATGCTGTGGACAATGGTATTCTTAAAAGTACATTATGGAACTTCTGCAGAATTATACTAAAATGTTTCTTTCGGAGACAGCTCCGAACTCTCCGCCAAGCTTGCACATACCTTAAAAGTGTGATAAGGAGAAAGATAGATCTTGCCTTGAGCACAACAATAATAATGCTTTCATTATTTGAACACTGCCCTTTTTTCAGGTTAGAGTACAGCCCCTCAAAATGTCTGTGCACGTCCCTGATTACAAGTGAACACTTAGGCCTACTTTTCGTATGCATTGAATATCAAGTCCTCTAGACACCTTAAATAGAGGCTTTTCCAGTTGTGTCACCATCTGGAGGTCCACTGGAGAACTGGCTGTGCGTGAATAGCTAGTGGTTAAATATATAACAACCAGGATAGAAAAAGACATATGTGATAAAAAAAAAAAAAAAGTGTTGTTTGGGTGTAGGTCAACTCAGTAATGTCATAAGTAAAAGTAAATTGTCCGATAACTATTTGTTTCCAAATGTATGTTACTGTGACAGCAAACTATCTTGTCTTTAGCCCTTGTTCTGGTCCTCGTCCCTACTCTTTAACACTCTAGGTGGTAGATTGAGAAGAGTTAGCTAAATAACCTAAAGAAGCAGCTTGTTTTTGGCGTTGTTATCTATAGCTAACTAGCCAGCAACCCATGTTAATGTTAGCATGCAAATATTAGCTGCTAGACTACTAGCGCTAATGTTTGCTAGATATTTTAGCTAGTGCACAAACAAGACAGTGATGGTTGGCTGCTAGCTAACACGTATAGCTAACAAATTCTTTTGAATTTGAATTGATAGCAAATTAATAATTCATAGCACTTGTCCTGCACTGTTCTAATACTTTAAATATTATACTCTAATATTTTTTAAATATTTTTTATCGTGCGATATCCGGGACTTCCAAGTCAGCTGCTAGACAGCATTGCATGCGTGTGCTATTTTGTCTGAACATTGAACCCAGAAGACAAGCGATAAACAAACATAAGCTATTACAGAGGCTGCAGTTTTGCAAGTTGGAGAATTGCCTAGCATTGCCTTCAAGTTTGTTCTTTTCTTCTCCCCATAGAAATACTGATACTGTGCAATAAATGCACAGCAACACAGATCACACAAAACACATACACACACTTCTGCAGAATCATACAAGTGGAAAACATGTTTATTGTTCTGAACTAGTTGTTTATTTTTGGTATTCTCATTTGTAATTAGATAGTTTGGCAGTAGTGTTCATCATGTTCAACATTCATGCCAAAAAAGCAAATTGATTGAACAGAATTGAAATAACAGGATAGAGAGACAGAGAGAGACACAGAGAGAGAGAGAATCTAAGAAAATATAATCATATAAGAGAGAAAGTGAGGAGATGGACAGAGAGATGAAGAGTGAGAAAGAGACTGTGATGGAGGGAGAGATAGAGAAGGGAGAGTGAATATCGGGGGGAGAGAGAGAGAAAGAGAGAGAAGGGGGGCGCTGCAGGGTGGAGTTACAGCAACAGCTGGTGCATCCTGGGAAGTTGGCTAGGACCTCTCTTTCTCTCTCTCACTTCCCATCCTCTCTCTTACCAACTCCACCCCCTCTCTCTCTTACTCTGTGCTGTCTCTTGTTTTCTTTTGTCTCTCTCTACCTGTCTCTACCTTAATCTCTCTCTCTCTCTCTCTCTCTCTTTCCTTTCTCTCTCTCTTCCCCATAATTTGAGCCAAGGGAACCCCAGTACGAGCCAGAATGAGGCTCCTACTGTACTAGTTATGAATGGGCCATCAACATCATCAGCTGTGGAAGCCATCGGGGCCCACTCACTCAGACAGTGCAATCAATTCCAGTGATAAATGGAGAGACTCTAGAAACAAATACCAGCCGTACGCAAACTGCACCATAAAGGTTAGACACATATAAATGACCTTTTAAAGATTATTTTTCATGATGTGTATTTGTTTTTATTAGATCGTAGTAGTGTAGGAAGAAAGGAAATTACATGTTATATGTCTGATAATGGATAGGATTTTCAAATTAAAATGCATTTTAAGAAATTCCTATACCTACAAAAATCAACGATATGAACTGCAATTCCTCATCAAGATGCATTCTGTACATAGAGGGATATGTATGCGTTTCACACCCTAATGTCATCTCCCTTTTGAGCGCCACCACAAGACATGCCATATTGAATGTAATTATGATATGAACACACTGTAATCCATAATATTGTGCGCTCTATTCACCATGTTCAATTGTCTGCGATTTAGTAGCGTTTTCAAATGGTAAAATCACAGAGAGGCCATTGTACGTCGTCAAGTAGACTTGACATGTCCCGCATTGTTAAAATAATCCTTTTAAAATGTGTGAAATAATTTAGTACCCATAATCCCTAAAATCCCCACTAAGTATTATGGGGGTACGAAATGAATGGGAAATGACTATTTACACAAGAGAAGAGTGAATTTAATAGATCATTAGGGGTGTTTCACTTCAAGGGTAATTTGACATGCAATTTGCAGTAAAAAAAAAAATGCTTAAACGGTCAGTAAAAAAAAAAGAAAAACGAGCGGAAGAGTCGGGCCTCTCATCTGTCTCGTACGGTTTCTGACTAACTGTTAGAAGTGCGACTCGTCCTCCTCTCTCTCTATTCACGGTGGGCTTTAATCTCCTGTGGGGTGGCGCAATCGTTCGAGTGGCGCTGGCGTACAACTGCGGGGACGTTTTTGATTCCGCGCGCTGTTTATTAGCTTGAAGCATCTGGGTGAGGATCTTGTGATTAATTGGGGTGAGCCGCCCCCGATATAACAAGGTCAGCCCTCGCCAAGCCTTCGCCACTCTCTCCATTTACATCAATTAGAACTAAGAGGGGTAGAGCTGCGCCTTTGGGCTGACACACACACTTCTGAGAGAGGGAGAGAAAGTGTATGAGAGAGGGGGTGTGAAAGAGAATTAGGGAGAAAGTGTGTGTGTAAGAGAGAGAGACAGAGAGAGAGAGAGAGTTCATATATGCTATTAAAGCCAATCCTAGTTTAAATATAGCTCAGTGAGGGGCCTGTAATGAATTTAATGCAAATGAGACTTTTTGCTATGTTTCCATGTCACTTTAGCCCCTTTACTTTAGATTCCCCCCCAGCCAATTAGAAGGTCCAACATGTCGCTGCAGTGAGAGAAACGGATGGAGGGGAAAGCGCCTCATCTAATAGAAGACTCTACCATATGTGTGAAAAACAGCAAGGAGCAGTGTGTGTGATTTTAAGTTGTCAGTGACTGCCTGTTTGTCATGTTTCATGACAGTGATTCTCAACGTTTTTCATATCAAGGACCCTAATTTAGTCCACATTAGGGCCACAGACCCCCATTTGATGAGATTTTGTCTCTCGGACCCAAATCTGAGAATATTTTCATTGTTAGATTTTGTCCAGAATTCCATGACTATCTGTTGTAGGTAGAGAGATAACAGTGAAACTATGATCAAAACAGTCATTCTTCTACATTCTGTAATGGTGTTAACTTCTTGTAAATTAAATAATGGTGAAGTTTAACAATTCATCAATTTGCTGGGGACCCGCTGGAACCCCCTCAAGGACCCCTTGGTGGTCCCCGGACCCCAGGTTGAGAACCACTGGTTCATGAGCATTCTGTTTTCTCTTTCTTTCTTTCTTTCTTTCTTTCGTTCTTTCTTTCTTCCTTTCTGCTCCAACTTTATCATGCGTTTTAGCTTTTCTTTTTCTCTTTGATAGCATTGATTTGAGTCACCGCCTGGCCCACGCTCATTAGAATATGTTGCACATCATGAATGTCAAGCCATCCTCTTGCGTTGTTTCTCGGTCCCTGATTAACTTTATCTTCATTAGTGAATTATATTAGTGATTATACGCTCATCACCTCAGCGTCCCCTTCTGTGCCATTGTAATATGGCAGCCCACCCACTCACTCAAATTGTTAATGTTATTAGAGAGTAGTGAGGCACACACACACACACACACACACACACACACACACACACACTTGCTGAAAGCAATCCAAATTGTACATGTACAGTGGAGGGCGTTTTCTATTACTTCAGACAGAGGGCGGCCTTGTGTCAGCTACACCTCTCTTTCTCTCTCTCTCTCTCTCTCTCTCTCTCTCTCCACATTTCAGAGCGAGTGCATCCTGAGTGGCAGGCATGCTGCTAAATTAGTGACGCCAGTCACAAGGAGGAAAAAGGGGGAGATCAGGAACATGTCTTGAGAGGCTGCTTCTGTCTCCGGTAGGAGGAGAGAAGACCATTAACAAGAGGTTATCACCGAAACATGAAATGTATTCTCTTTTTATTCCACTGATCATAACACCGTTGTTATTTCCGCGTGGAATTGCCAGACAGACAGAATTTGTGGAATGCGAGGATTTTCAGTTGTCATGTTTGTAAGAGTCCCTGTTGTGTTCTGGGCTCAGGAGTCTTGCAATTGGTTCAGCTGAATAAAGAGAGATTTTTGCATCTGCTGCAAGGTTTTAGTTTGTGGTTTTGATTTGAAATCATTTTCAGAACATGATCAATTAGTGAGTTTCTACCACAGAGATCCAGCAATTATAAAAGTCTCACTTTTTACTGCATCGATGCTCTACATTACAACTCCAACTCAAGACAACGATTGTTTGGAAAATTCAAATTCTGTTTACTTTTACGCTGTCAGAAGGCACAAAACCGGTCTAACAACCTGTCATTGGCGAGACATGAAGAATTGTGTTATGCCTATTCAATTCAATCTGTTACAACTGTAAGGAAAGAGTAGGCTACAGTAGGATAGATGACAACATTGTAACAACACAAAGCCCTGATTGGTCCTAACGTGCAGGCAAGAAAAGGAAGAAAAACAATAGAAGAGGAAAGGAGGAAATTCAAAAAGATGGCTGACCACAACGCTTCCTCCCGGATCAGATAAGCAGACAATACGTGGATGAACACATGTTTTCAACTGCAGATTATGACGGAGCACTGTTATTTCCTGTACGAATACACTTTCAATTTCCTGCCCGGCACTTTAGTTTTATTACATCGATAACGCGATAGCATCGGCCGTCGCCATGGGGACGGACCGACGGTGCTTACAATAGAGGGGGAGCGATAAGAGAAATGATGTGAAAGACGGAATAAAAGAGCGAGAGGACGGGATAGCGCTCAGAACAATCGGGCCCTGACAGAAGTCTAGTCGGAGCTAGTAGGGTGATCATAATTACTATTATACAGCTATTAGTTACAAAGGCCGTGTTATAAGGAGCACCAGTCTTCCAATTATGATTCTTGAGTCCTTTTCAAGGCGTTTTGATTAGGTTTCTTTGTGGGGATATCCAGCGCAATTGTGTATGCTCATTGAGCAATAGCTTTGTATTAAGAGGAGACACTGAACGCCTGTAATATCACATCTATTTGGTCACTGGATGGAGAAAGTGAATGGGACTCGATGTCTTTACTTTGATGTCTTGATTGTCCTTAATAACAAAATCTGTGCCGGGCAAATATTAGATTGAAGATTTATGGATTTTGGATTTAGTTCTATATAAGTCAAGGCACAGACAGAAGTAAAGTATCCATGTTGTGTGTGAGTGTGAATGCTTATCTATGTGCATGAGTGTGTATGTGTGCCCAGATATGAGTGTGTATGTACATGCACTCTGTCTTCCTCTGTGTACTCTCCTCTCTAGTCATGTCCCCCCGGGCGACAGCGAACGACCCCTTGTCTCCGCAAAGGTCCACAAACCGATTTCCTCGCGGCACCGCACATTTCCAGCCAGGTCCTGATCCCCACTTAGACCAATTGGAGTCAATTTGTTATTGCAAATATAAATTTGGTAACTTGTAATATCCAGTGAGCCAGGCAGGGGAGGCCACTGGCAAAGGCCAATGCTATTTTCACTTCTGACCCCTCATTGAGGCGAGTCTTTGTTAGCTTAGGCATTCAGCTGCCAATCAAAGCAGAGTTTTTCATTAAATTCACTTGAGAAACTCCCCGGGTCCCGACTGGGCAGCCATCACAAGAATCCATGGGATGGGGGATTCTTCTGGAAATGACTAAGGAAGAAATGCCGGTCTGGTTCTCACTGCTGCTTGTGTACGTATTTGAACACAGCAGTGAAAACCAGGCCGAAACATATAGTACGAAACATATAAGTATGTTACTACAACAGTTTTAATACAATTTGATTACATAAAGAGATTACTTACACTCATCCTAGGCTAGTAATAAACTATATTAACCATATATTAACCATATAGCATTTAAATGGACGGCTTAAAGGTATGGAGATGACCGATGACACTACCACCGTTTTGTTAACCGTAACTCTAATAATATCTGTTTCAAAGCAGTTTTCAACATGACAGAGTAAACACCACCCCTAATATTTCTGTCCTTTACTGGGTGTTTGACTTAATGAAATGTTTAGGTGGGAATTCTGAATTTCTGCGTTGGTTAATGTCTTGGTGACAAAGGCTCAACAAGGTTTGCGATCACAGGTGATTCTGTAATTAGAAAGAAATGGAGTGTCTGTGCGTGTGTGTGTGTGTGTGTGCAAGTGCATACGTGTGCATGTACATGTGTGGGGGAGAGGGGCAAGGAGGCGGGAGTGGGCACTAGAAGTGTGAATACTTGCTTGACTCTTTGGCCTGACGCAGCACACACACACACACACACACACACACACATGCACACAGTCTTTCGGCCCAGTTTGATTCCCCCTGAAGCGGTTGACATTTCCCCCAGAAGGATAATTGAGGAATAACATTTGCGTTACAATTTAACATGACCCCTGCCTTTGGAAGCCCTTTCATATTACCTAGCTGAAGATGGCTGCTGACACCCACTTAGGCTGGGGGGGAGGGTGATGGGTGTGTGAGTGTGTGTGTGTGTGTGCATGTGTGTGTGTGTGTGTGTGTGCGTGTGTCTACATCCATATGTCTTTTTTTCTGCTTGCGTTTCCACCAATGTTTGCTTGCTCTTGTGTGCCTGTTTGCACGCTTATGCGTATGGGTCTATATTTCTATAAGTTTGCATGTGTGCGTGTGTGTGTGTGTGTGTGTGTGTGTGTGTGTGTTTGTAGCCAGCTGGTATATGGGATGGATGGCTTCAGGCTCTGTGATGGGGTATTGTTGATGTTGGAGGAAAGAAAGGGAAAAGAGCTTATTATTACAATGGCAGAGTCAATGTCAAGAGGAGCTGCACTGACCTTTTCAAGTCTTTGCCTAGCAACTATTAAGAAAAATGTATCAAGGCGGGGGATGGTGTGTGTGTGTGTGTACACACATATTTGAATCACATGAGCGGTTGAGAATATGTGTGTGCAGTTTGTCTCTATATGTGTGTGTGTGTGTGTGTGTGTGTGTGTGTTTTTGCACACATTTGTATGTGTGTGCAAGACTCAGAGGCAGTGACATGGAGCAGCCGCTAAAAGCTAAGGTTAATGGATTGACTGTTACCTGTTCTCGAGGCTTAACATTGGCCCGTACACAAGGGGAATCATCAGCGGCCGCCTCAACAGGCTGAGTGTTTCTGCCGGAAGGCTAAATTAAGGGACCTGCGGCTTGTTTGTTTTAGGAATTTTGGAGGGTTTATCTCAGTCAAGGATACGAGGTCGAGACACAGTCTTTAATCACTGTACCTCACAGTGATGGCTTTATCCTGGGGAGGCTGGGTGGTGCTTTCACATTGTGCCGCGTATACAATGCACATAGTCCGGAGAAGCTGCTTTGCAAGTGTGACACCATGATTAAAGTAGTGCTATGAAATAGACATAAAAGTTACATCTTATAGTGAATGGAATGGACATATTGAAAATATACAGTATATTTGCTATACGCCTACCCTAGAATTGAAAATATATATTATAATCAATTCATCAGTAATTATTCATTGCAACACCCCAGTCTTTCCCCTCCCATTTAATAGGGAGGAGACGGTTTATTGAATGACTGACTCAAAGTACGTGTTTTAATCGCTTTTGGGTTCAACTCTTGGATCTTGCTTTGGCCCTTGAATGTGTTGGACAGCAGCGCTCCTGGTGAACTGAAGCTACACAAAGCTCTACAGTGAAGTAAGTGACAAGATTTTGAACCCAATCAATCGTCATGATGGCAAAAACTAGGAAAATAAGGCCCAGGTTGAAAATACCCGGAATTATCAAAAAACAACGAGTAGGCTAAATCAAATGTTCATACAAATATCATTTGTGGCTAGTTGTTGGCTAGAGAGACCGTCCTGTAACCAGAAGGTGACATGTTTGATCTCCACAACAGTAATAAATAGCCTTGTGTCTTGCCTGATTGTCCCGGAGCAAGATATTGAACACCTACCTTCACGCTCCATGTGTGCCACTCTGGATAAGAGTCTCAGCTAAATGCTCTCCATGTAACGCCTTCATTGCACCTTGTCAATACTTGTCTTGCCACTCTCGAGGATCTGCTCCGCACTCACTAACTTGCAAATTCTCAAACTTGTTCTCTGGTAAACACTCAAACTATGTGACTAAGTTAGCGATTCAGTTGCTGCATTGGATTGGACATAATTTCAATCAGGTCACCCATTCCCAATGAATCATTTGCAATGAACCAATCAAACGCATCTGTCTGAACAATGCTTGCATTACCCATGTCATAACAACAGTCCCAAAAATCATTGCGTGAGCCATTTTGTTGTCAGTATAATTCAAAGTAATCGCTTTATTCAGACTTTGTACTTTGGAAAAATTAGAATCCAATTCATGCTGATTGTAGCTTACAAAATTCCTCATTATTCATCATTATAATTTGAGGTTGCTACAACCTACCTGAAATGTCAAAGAAGGGTAAGAATGTTCAACCGACCCCTGTTATTGGACTGTGGGTGATTAGCATTGTGTTTATATGGTGTACCATAGTCTATGAAGGTCTTCCTTTATTATGTAGCCTCCAGTGCTGTTGCCTATGGATTTCTCACTTTTATATAGGCGAATCAAACACTTAGTTAAAGGACTTCCCATCTAGCAAGACAAGTAGAAAAGAGACACATATACTGTTATGTATGATACATACGCTATACATACATGTTATGTATGATATATATGAATGTCACACACCTTGCACCAATGTCACCAAGACAATTTTTTAAATTTGCAATATTTGGCAAAGAAAGTATTTGTATTCAGTAATTCTGCAATTGTCATCTGACCATTCTGACTTCTGAAAGCGGATGAAAACAACACGTAATATGTCCAACGCAACTCCAGTGCAGCAGCAATGAAAGATGCATTATAAAGTAGCACTCCTACAATGAACTACATCTCTATTCCACATTGCTATTCCCATTCCTCTTCATCAGAGCAGCCGGGCCACGCCGCTTCACACCGGCTAGCTCCACATCCACTGCCTTCCCCTGATAAATGAGAGGATTAGTGACTGGTACACTTTATTAAAAAGTAATAACAATTTTTGTTGGCACCCTTCATATGGTAAGGAGCGCCATGAATCACAGGATATTGGCTGTCTGTATCTGATGAATGCATCGTTTACCAGCCGAGGAGTTATTTAGTAGCGGCTATTAATTTAAATCACATTTATCTACACCACCACCCCACCCACCCTCACCCCCCCTCCACCCTTCTAGCTCGGAACGGGGGAAACACAAGCTCGGGAGTGGAAGGAGAGCTGAGAGCAAAGAATTAGAATTGACAGAATGGACACTTTGTGGTATATAGAGGTAAACTCCTTTGGTATGCCTAAAATGTAACAAGGGAATTCTGATAATTCTGATAATAAAAATAAGCATGGGCATTCAGAAAGTTGGAATATTCAATGCAACTGCCACTTGGATGCTCAGTGAAATGTCGACTTTCTAGCTAATTACCATTTGGATGTCTCTTCTATTCATTCCATCTCTGTGCTAGAGAAGCGGCGGCTAGCTATGGGTCCAGCTGGCTAATGGCTCATCATTGTTAGAGTCAAAGGCAAAGCACAATGCGTTTGAGATTGACTGACACTACAGGAACATCAGAGACGGACGGACTAATCCTGTTTCTCTTACACATGTTGTGCCGCTAATTGGTGAGATTGTTTCAAACGCCTCTGCAGCCCAGATAAGCGGAGTTACCACACAGAGCATGTCATGTCAGGTAGCTGGTTCTTTATCTCTGACATCCCCTTTCCCCTTCCCGCAAGCCCATGCGATGGAACGTTGGTGGTCCCCTCATTTCCCGTTTCCTGCTAAAGGTTGTGAAAGTTATGCAAACACAGAGGGAGGGGCTTATGTAAACACATAGTACCCTCCGCCAGATATCTCATCAATTATTCAATAACAATGTTTCAAGACTTGTTTTAAGATTGTTTTGCCCATATGCATTTGATTTTGAGACACCTGAGCAGAGTTTCGCCAGACAAACTAACAAATGTTCCACTTTTTATGTTTCCATATTGTTGCTCCACCCACAAGATGAATTATTTAGAAAAGACTGCACTATTAACAAAGAATAGCTGCAGGGTGAGAGGCGACTTTACAATGTTTCCCATCTCCATAAGCTGCCAGTGTTCATCTTTATTCAAGGTATAGCTGTTTATTATAAAATGTTATCACATAGGCCTATATGATTAGTCTCCGGCTTTTAATTCACTTCTTCGCAACTTAATTCAACACAAGTGATGATAGCCGACTTAGGCGTAAACCTAATTACTCGTATTCTTACACTCGCTGAATATTCGCTGAATAATAAATGAGTTCCTTGTACCGGACGATGTTTATTCTAGGGAACGTTTGAGCAAAGCTGGCGTTCTGAACTCTGATAATCAGACGGGCGGCCAGTGATGTGCAGGGCGTAAAAAAAAAAAAAATTAATAAAGTCGACTTTCAGCGCAAATGACTTCTGGGTGACCTTAAAAAACGGAGGGGCCGCAACCCGAATTACCAGCTCGCTCATAAACAAGCCCGAGCTCGTATTTACCATAAGTCTGGGCTTTAACTTCATTAAACAGGCAGATAGGAGCGTTTAGGCTGGAAATCTGTGCACCTACAGCCTAAGTATATACGACGTCATGTTTGCTTAACCTTGCCGTGGACTCCAAAGCCGCGTCTGGTAATTGAAACATAACAGAATTAGGTTACAAATGTCTGACAGAGCCCTGTGTGTACAGTAGAAGCCCATACACCGCCGAGCTTAGCGCATATTTTCATTTAATTAGTTTTTCATTTGGCCCTGAATGCCTTGTGTCAATACAGGCAAACAAGTTGGTGTAGTGGGTTTTTTTGTGCGCACGTGTTACACCCAAATGTGTGCTCATTTAGATTTTCTGCTCCCTTCATTTGGCAAAATATTGACTAGCAAGATATTCAGGAATGCTGGAATGATTAACTGTGATTGCTGCTGATTGGCTACTATATTAATGTTTTTTTCGTTCAGCATCATTTTTTATTCATTGATTAAAATTGCTTTTCTTAAATCTACTGACTCCTTGCCTGTTTGATCTAGACAGTCGTACACTGTTTTGATTTTTTCCCCCCTCTCCCCACACAGACACCTGAGTAAGTGTGTCAAAAGTGAAGCTCAAAGAAGTATGAAACGCTAAAAGCGAAGGTACGGCGGGCTGCAAAGTGCTATTGATCTTTTTTTATCTTTGGTGTTAAAGAAGAATGCATCTCCCCTGTCAACTCCTATTCCCCCGCATCTTCGCCGCACACAAGCGCCGGGCTCCGTTCTCCCACCGCCAGCTTCCCAAAGACACTTTCACTTCTCGACATTCTCTGTTAAATTCCAAAGAGCCGCACGCTACATTTTTTCTTAAAGGTGTCTCAAATATTCACATGTAACATGAGTAAGTTGACAAGAGAAAGTGATTGAATGTTGGCTATAGGATATTAAGGTCTGTGCATGCATGTGTTTGTGTGCATGCCAGAATGTGTGTATACATGCTTGCACACATGTGACTGCGTTCCTGCATGCCTCCATGTGTGTGTGTGCATGCGTGCATGTGTGCATGTGCCAGAGTGATTTACCCTAAAGAAGCACGCTCTCATATCTATTTGCCTTCAAGTTGTATGTCATGTGTATCAATGTCCTTCAGAAACATATATCTCTGCTATATTCCCATATTGTTTTTGACAGACAGTGGTGGGAAGAGTATGAGAATGTCCTACTCAAGTAGAAGTACTGATACTTTGCTGATATTTTACTTAAGTGCTAAAAATCTATCTAAGTAAAAGTAAAAGTAACTCATTTAAAATGTACTCAGAGTAAAAGTTAGAGTGTTACATGTGATCTTTCCCATGTGATTCAAACATAACGAGAGGACAGAGTTCAAACTAGATTCTTTTAATTGGATAATTTGGAAATACAAAATAAAGTGCAGAAACAAAGTAAAACCAGATTCCTCTTCTCACTGTGAATGGATCCACGATTTGTTAGTTTACGTTGTTCCAGTTCCTAATGCTTATGGAGAGCCACAAAATCAAAAAGTAAAAGTAAAATTACTGACTTTAAAAAACACTCAAAAAAGTACAAGTACACAAAAAAGCTACTCAATTACTGTAACGTGAGTAAATGTAATTAGTCACTTCTACCCTTGTTGACAGATGTCATTATCTCCATGTATAGAATCGATTCATGACCAAGCCAAACCACTGAAAAACTACTGTAAAGTCATAAACATATGTGCATGAACATGAAAATTGACTTTTTTTTGGTAACTTTGGAAAAGTTTTCGGAGATACTGTCGGAGAGTTTTGCGGTCCACTGGTGATACGTATCTCCGCTCACGCCGCTCTCTCACTCTCACCCTGATGATTAATGTAAAAGAGTTTGACAGAAGGCCAGGCCTCACGTCCCTCCTGGGCGACGGGTGATAATCTGCCTGCTCCAGGCGGCTCTGGAGCGGGTTAGGGAAGCTGCGGCGCACCCCCCCCCTCCCCCACCCCATCCCAGGTGAACCGCCCCGGGGGCCGGGGGCTGTAGAGCCTGGAGGCTGCCCAGGTGTTCCCAGTTATTACCCGCTGTCTGTCCCGGCTGGGGAGAGAACAGCACAAATATCAATGGATGAAATGTTGCGTTCGCTGTCACGTTGTGCTCTCTCAGTCTGTCAGGTTTGTTTGACTGACTTGTCTCGTTCTCTCCCACCTTTCGCATGCACACAAAGACAGGCATTCTTTGTGTTGAAAAAAGTTTAACATGATATTTCCAGATTATTATTTTTTTTGCCTGATCCTTCCATCTTTACGCCCTTGAAAACCCCTTTGTCCTATATAAATCATATCTGGACAACATTTAGTGATGCAATATAACAAACAACCAGCCTGTATTGTGACAATAACTCACCATTCTTGCATTTGAAGTATCAACCAAGCTTTAAAATCTCACAGACTTGTCATTCAACCCAGGGCTACTGTATCTGCACTGTGAAGGAATGGAGGCTGGCAGAGAGGCAGCATAATTTCTAGGGCACAAAGCCGACACTAGATGGCTGCAGATAATGGAGAAAAGCAGCTAATGATACACACGTACTGTAGTGAGAGTGACACTGAGAGAAAGGGAGGGGTGGGGTGGGGTGGGGGTGGGGGGGGGGGGGAGTGAATGAAGCAAAGGGAGCTTGAAGCGAAGGGAGAGACTCAGAGAGAGAAAACAGAAGGAAGAGCAAGAGAAGAGTGAGAATCTCTCTCTCTGTTTGAATACCAGTTATATGACTATAGGAGGTCAGACCAGCTGAAGAGTGTGTTCACATGTTGGAATGAAAAGGTCATGATCATGTGACCTCACACCTGCACATTAGCCTCCAATCAAATAGCATATATGTGAATATTTTTGAATAGTTTGTGTTAGCCTAATGGGCTCCATATGTGATATACAGCTGAACGAATCACACAATTATCATCAGGTCAGTTTAGAACACTTTTCTGATTTTTACAAATTAAATGACACTATCTGATTTGTTTCTCCATGTACAATAGGTTAAAATAAATGCATATAATTATTGAAAAGTAGTTTCACCCAGAAGAATACAGCGAATGAGATTTCCTTCGCCTTTGTCACATCTTTGTTTCAGGACATAACATCTCACAAAATGTCTAATAGTTTGAATTTATTATGTCCAACACTATACCATCCTATACTTTATAATGTCAAAACAGTACAGGACAGAAAAAACACAACAGAGGTGGGAAACAATGCACATGTGTGAGCAACAATAATTCATATGAGAATGCAGTTCTAGGGGGAAAATGGGTGGTATACATCTTTTTGTGTCTACGGCCAAGATTACGCTATTTCACAATCAATAGAGCAGTCAGAATACATTTTTATTGGGTGCATTACACCGCAAATGAATTGTAGAGCTTGGTAAAAGCCAATTGGATAGGTGATGGAATATCTGTGAGCGCCTGTTTGACAATTGGTTATATTTCCAGAACATGTAGATTAATGGTGTTCACGGCGTACCACATCTCGGGCATTCATTACACACACACACACACATACATGCTAGCACTTCATTTTATACCGCTCAACACCCAAAGAAGGCTGTAGCGGGAGGGATAACAAGAGTCATTGATTATCTCTAAAAGGCGCGAGGAGGATCATAATCTCACAAGAGGGGGAAGTGTTGAGCGTAGTTTAAATATGTTCTCCGCGCCGCTGAAATATTTATCACTTTCCGAACGCAATTGGTGCATTTGCTTGTAGTTTATAGCATTTTTCCTTTTGCCGCTGCTGAGGGAATAAACGGAGAGAGAGGGGGGAGTGTACGGGATAAGTCTTTATCGGGATTGGCTCAGACAGGCTTATTAAGAGCTGCTGGGGTACGTACAGTAGTGGAGACTCTTGTCTGGGGAGCAGATCGCAGCATTAACATCGGCTGCGAGATTGGGCTTATAAACTGCAGGGTATAAGTAATGTAATATATTTTCCGCGGCTTTGGGACTTCCCCTTTATTTATGCCATGTGATTTCTGGGGAGCTATCTCCATTATTGAGATAAAGAGGCTGGTTAAAGTGTAAGGTGCGCTCGAGGAAAAAACCCACGCGCTGCCTCTCTATCCATCACACATCTGTAGGGGATGAGAAAAATGGAGCCGGGGCAATCAGCCGGTCATTTGAGATTATTATTTCGATTTATTAGGTGTGATTACCGGGGTGTTATTAGTATTTCAATGGAAAAGCAGAGGTTGAAACATCAGCAAGCTGCATGCAGGCGATATGTCGCATAAACCAATGAATTGATCATGAGCTCACTTCCGCGGAGCGACTGAAATTGAAGCGGCCCGACACGTTTTAATGATGTACGCTGCTTTTTAACATTCGTGTAAGCATGTGTACCTCGGAGTTTGGGAGCCTAACACTATCAATATGTGCACCTGGCATCTTCAATCACGACGACACAAGCAAGATGTTTGGGAAGCTGTAATTGAAATTACCCAGCCAGATGAGTGGAGCGATCTGACTGACAGAATGAGGGGGGAAACTCATTTTAAGGGATGCGGTCACACCCGGGAGCGAATAATGCGCTTCCTTTTGTAAATAAGAAACTCATGCCTGTGATGCCAGCTGAGCAGCAAATTTGATAGTAGGAGGTGTGGCTTATAAAAAAAAAAATCATCATCCTCATTTCACAAGGCCTGTTTGCATGAGCCATGAGGGGGGGTCCGGTTTAGAGACTGGGGTTTAGCCACCCATGGGATCATAAAGCAGGACACACACATACGCACACATAAACAAACAATCCCTCCTACCACAGCTAGCCCTGCTATTGCTATTTATCTGACATCAAAAACACAAACGAAGCATAAACCTAATTGAATTTCACTGGTGATAAACAAGTCAGAGGCCCAACTTGAGTGCACACACACACACACACACACACACACACTCGATCGCTAGTGATGACTTTGTTGAGAGGGAACCCTCGCAGCTGTAAGAACAAGGGAACTTATCTGTTTGAAAGAGATACTGGCAACCCCTGGAGTGACTCCGCTGCTCGTACTTCTACCAATCCCTCCATTCCCTTCCTCATCTCCCTCACTCTATCTCTATTCATCCCATTACCTTTTCAAAGTGGTAATTGGATTTGATGCAGAGCGTCTTACAGACGGACCGTGTTCCCCGAGATCTTAAGTGTCTCGTTTCCAAACGCAGCCATACATTCTGTCTCCATTTGAGAGATTTGAGGCAATCATATTCCCAGGAAGCCATATTAGCAGGAATTTAGGTTGACGTTCCCATCATCGTTTCCCATAATATTTGGCAGCAGAGTGGTGTAGTGAGTAGGGAGATCTTCCTTCAACTGGAATGCCTGCATTTAATCCCCTGTGACAGCAAGCATCCGCCCTGCTGAAGTGTCCTTGAGCAAGACACTGAATCCCTACCAACTCCCAGGCGCTGTTGTACAGTATTTATAGTATTGTATAGTATTTATTGTATTTGCCCCTCCCTGTGGAAGGGGCAAGTAAAAAGAGAATTCCCCTTTGGGGTATCCAGTGACAGGGGGAGAAAGAGATGACATGAGACAGATCTGTACTGCAAAAAACATCCATCTTAACAAGTCATTTAGTCTCATATTCAGCCTTCAGATCTTATTTTTCTTAAAACAACTCCACTTGTTTCCAATGCAGCTTCACTTGTTTCAGGAGTTTTCCAGAAATGAGTGTCATGTTGAAACCAGTCAGAATAAGGCAGATCACTGCACTGCTATCAGGAAAATGACACTTGATTCTACAAACTTCTTGAAACATTGGACACAAGTGAAATGATCTAACCCCATTGGCAGCTTTTTTCACTCATTTTTAGAAAATTATGGTTTTAGGACACAATAATAGACTAAATGACTGAAAGATTGAGATTTTTTGCAGTGTGAACCCATGTGAAATCTTGAATCCACCCTCAAGCATTCGTCAACATCTTATTGATGCATAGCTGTTGATCACATTTAATATTTTCTCTTCAGCCTTGTGTACATGCTAGTCGTATTTCTTACAGAACAGAGAGGAAGCATCTTTCCCCCCCAGTCCATTATCAAATCCATCACACAGCGGAAGGCGAACAAACAAAATCAGGTTGGCTGACATGCGCGCCCTTTGAGGGCAGGCTAACAACCTACGCACAACAGCTCTCCATGAGTTAAATTAGATTCTCCCTGTATGGGAATTTGATTCTTATTTCAGAACTTCAGAGGCATGTTCATTACATCGGCAAACAACATCCTGCGATGAGTGATCCGACATCGACGGGCTTTGTTGTTACAAAAATGCAAATACTCGCAACGCAGGACGGGTGCAAATACAGAGGCAACGCGCGTTCCCCCCTTTCAATTCAAATTAAGGAGAAGGCGAGGAAAAGTGGTTCCATCGGGACGTGTTATCCTGTTCTCTGAGATTACCCGGGTAAAGAAATGATTGGAGGAGCTGCTTTTAGACGGGAATAAACAGAAATATCAAGAAAGAGATTGTGTTCGGGTGATGCATCAATGCATCATTAAGCTTCAAAAACAAAGTTTTCCGGTTAATTACTAGACTTTCGGCTTCTATAAATTGTTGCACCCATATTGAGGGTTTCTTTCAAACAGGCGGTCTATTCCATGGAAAATAACAATGCTATTCTTAAACTATATGCGCTGTAGAAGCCATAAAATACGAAGAAAGTGAAGAGAAATGCTTGTGTTTTGCTGACTTTTGCAGTCAGCCTTACATATTTACATGTCAGGAGGATGGCGGGGAGGCCATTACTTATGAACTCATCCCATCAATATTTCACAGATTAGTCATGAAATATGAAAAGATTAATGTTGATGATCCAGCTGTTGGTCTCTGGACTCTTCGGCGATGACAGGAGCTCTCTTTTCTTCTTCTTCGATCTTCTCTGCGCCCCATAACGGTACTTTAGGCATTTAAACAAAACCCCCTTTTGTCATAAATGAATGAGCATGGCCTAAAAACAATAATAAACTAATAAACAAACACCGCATTCCCATCTACAAGGGCCCAAAGTATTCATATATCTGAATGAAAAATGATGCTTAATCAGTTAACTATCATATTAATAACACTTGCACAAAAAAATCCACCTTCGGCTATTCTTACACCGTTAGATATCATCAGTTTGTGATGTTCAATACGTTCCAGGAGTTATTTTGTGATGAAGTGTTGTAATTTACTTTTTTGCTGTTTTGCTGCCACTTTCCCTCAACCTGCCTCTTCTACTTCAGTTAGTGGTTTCCTGTGTTTCTCAGAACAACTTTTGCCCCTTACTCAAAGCACATGTCTTGTGGCTGCATCGCATTCTGGTCTACTGAGGCTGCTGTCGGTGGAAAAATTGATATCTCTTCCTCTTCTGTGATGGATTTCTCCCTGTATGATCGTTGAACATCGGTGCAAAGTCTAGAAAGAAGCCCTTGCTCTGTCATTCTGAGGGACTGACACCAAAATCTGATGTTTTAGATAGCTGTGGGAATAACATAAGAGAACCACCAGACAACAAAATGGCCCAGGAATGCAAAGTCCTTCACCAATAGTTGTGAGAATAAAGTGGGATTTTCCCTTAATTTAGCACAATACATCGCTTTGTTCAAAGTCCAAATTGTTTTCATTGTAGGAGAGCTACATTTTCAAGCTATAACTATGCTTAAAAGTTACTTTCATCCCTGAGTTAGAGACCATTTTGTATGTGCTTGGTATTCAGGCAGAAATAATCCTATGGGGAACAATGTATTTATCTCCTGGTGTTGGAAGCAGGGCTCCTCTAGGGCTGGCCTGGGGCCTGAGCACCACAGAGCAGGACAGCCGGTCCCTGGCTGCAGCGCTGGTAGCTTCCTCACAGGGCAGAACAAGCCACACAAGCCCAGCAAGATACTGTATGTCTGGAGTTATGTGTTGGATGCAGCAGAACTTCCTTCACAAATATGATTTGTCAGTTTTTTACATGGTGGGATTTTAAAAAGTATTTTCAAAGACTATGTTCACTAATGTCCTTTAAAATAGTTCAAATCTTGTGTTGCATTGGTAAAGTATACAACAATCT
This sequence comes from Centroberyx gerrardi, assembly GCF_048128805.1. NCBI lineage: Eukaryota > Metazoa > Chordata > Actinopteri > Beryciformes > Berycidae > Centroberyx > Centroberyx gerrardi. Next base: position 26,396,421 of record NC_136008.1, on the reverse strand, counting down.
TCCTCTTGATCTTCTGTCTATATAAATATTACTTAATAATAATAATAATAATAATAATAATAATAAACTTTATTTATATAGCACTTTTCAAAAGCGAGTTGCAAAGTGCTTTACAGCAATAAAGACAGAGGTGAAAGTCAATAAAACATCATATGAGATAAAGTACTTAAAAATATCAGACTTTAAAAAAGTTAAAATGGAATAAAATAAAATAAAACATTAAGAGAAGGCCTTTACATAAAAATAGGTTTTAAGAAGTGACTTAAAAGATGATATTGATTTTGCTAACCTGAGATACTCAGGGAGGGAGTTCCATAGTTACTTAATACAGATTAAATATCTAAGCCAAAGACATTGGTTTAAATAAATACAACTGAAGTATAGGTGTTCCATAAACCTTTTTCTTCCAATCACATTATCATTTCATTAATGGCCCATATGGCTCTTACAGACACACACACACCTTTCCTACTCCACACTTGGCTGCCTAGGGAGATAGGAAAACCCCCCGTCTTAATTCATCATCACGGGACTCCTATCACGCCCCGCGGCATAATAATACACTATGCATATGACCTATGTTAATTAATGATATATCCTTTAATATTAACATGCTATGGTCAAGGTAAACGAGGATCAGAGTTAATTTAATTAAGTGCATGGCTTCACGTTCCTCTTGTTATGTTTCAGCGGTTTCATCTAATTCCAGGTTACTCATCGGCCGTTATATCACTCCACCTCCGCAGTCAGTCATCATTACTGAAAAACTGCGCTAATTAACATAAATACCTCCAATAGAAGGGGTTGCTGGACTGGTTACCTTTATCCAGTGAAACCTTGACTCTAGAAAGTGAGGTTTATAATTGTTTTGCCTCATAATTTCATTACCTAATAAGATATACTTGGCGTTCATTGAGATGTGGTAGCACTTGGCCTCTTTGGATATTTGGAGGACGGAAACTTTGATTAAAATTAACTTGAAAAAGAAATTTAGAATGGAACAGAAAAACAAAAGCCACTGCTGCTCCTACAATGCCTGAAAAAGAACAAACCTGTGACTCCTCTCTCCCTGAGGCATGCCACAAGCATTTCCCACTAACAACCTCTCGGCACTGACCTAGACCCGGTCTCCAGCCTAATTTTACACTACGCTTCTTTAAAACATCAGCATCTTCTCCTACACTACCTGACTTTGTTTTTATGTCAAATGCTTTGTACAAAACCAGACCATAGCCTAATCCTCTTTGACAAAAATGGCCTGCTGTCACTTTAGAGGTATTTTTGCATTTTGGATATAGCTCATGCTCATGCCTCTTCCTTCACTAGAGGCTCTTTCTTTGAAGAAAGAGGTTCATTTCCCTGATTGAGGACTTAGTAAACATATAGTCACACAACCATATAGTACATTGTGTACTATAGTCATGTATAGCCAGTGGCTATCTATTTTTTGGCTTATGCAAACATGGCTCTAACTCATTTTCCTACATGATTGCTCCAGAGACTACAGAGTATACAATCTGTTTTGAGGTCAGCCTTTAGGTTCCCAAGCAGCCATTGATGCTATTCATCAACTAAGACGGCTTACCTGACTATACTGTAAAATCAGTTAAATAAGAGTTCACTGTTCACAGAGAACACTTGATGAATAGTCAAAATATAATGTCCAGAGAAGTTTAGATATGCAAAGTGGGAATTAACAAGTCAGTCAATTCGAACTCTTCTCATTGAATTTTACTATATAGAAGAGGTCTCTCCCTCTCTCTCTCTCCTTCTCTCTCTCTCTCCCTCTCTCTCTCTCTTCTTTCCACTGTGATGTTCGAGACCGTGAGTCCCAGCTAATTCCTATTAGTCATGAGATGCAACATGAATGATCCTTTAAGCCAGGTGAGGAGAGAGGAGGACAACGCCGATATTCCGACACAGGCTTCAGTTTCCAGACCATCTCGTGTTGTCTCTACGTCATGTTAACACTGCCACCCAATACGCCGGGCAAAGTAGACATATTCATTACAAACAACTAGTACTGCTTCTAACACCCCTAGTGAAGATCCAGGCCGAGATAATAGGGCGGGGAGAGGCAGAGGACGTCTTGTTGTTGTCTAAGCACTGTCATTATAACATTTAAAGGACAAAATAGGATTGCATGACTTGGCTGGGCACGGTTACAGTGTTGGCCATCTTGCATAGAATACCTGCAGGAGACGCATAATAAAGCTCACAGGGATCAGGTTGCACTTAAACAACAGATGCACATGTTTAGTTTGGACTTTTGGTGGAAACTGTCTTAATTCCCAAAGCTTAAGAAATACATTAAACATCATAGATTATGTATTTGGTAAGCAAAAGTCTAAGTTTTTTGTGATGCCACGGGTTGCTCAAATTGCCCATTTCTCCTATAGGAATGCATTCATCTATTAATTTTCCATACCCGCTTCTTCCTATACAGCCTATCCCAGCATGCATTGGGAAACACCCTAAACAGGTTGCCAGTTCATCACAGAGCTTGTAGGAATACATGTTTTTGCACAAAGTATTGCAATGTTAATGTGGGAATTAGACTTTGTTCATCAAGAAAAACCGCAGGAAAATAACCCTTTTATTGCTTTTTAATGGTAATTCATCCGCTTTCTCCCGTCTGCTTTGTTCCTTTTTAACATCAAGAGAATCAAGACCCAAACAACTTTAAACAATTACTCATGCTCATTGAAAGGGGGTGATATAGCAGCATATTTTCCCCTCTGCTTCGCTTCCACAGTGAAAACTGCATTTGTGCATATCTATGCATGGTTGGTCAGCCATATAGATGCTCATCTGTGTCTTTCATCAACTTGACAGCTTTTTTCTCCCTCAGAAAGATAACATTTATTATAAGCGTAAGCAATACATATTGGCCCGGAGTGAGTTTGTGGCACATTCCCCGCACCTCATAATCACGGCTGTCTGCAGTTAAGTATCCCCCATGATCTATTGACTCCATTTTTATTCACTGCTTTTCTACCCGGGTAGGTAGAGAGGCTCAGTTAGGCACAGAATGCAGAGAAGCCATAATTCTTTAAATAGCAGGGAATTAAATAATAAGACAAGAACTCTGTGATTAAACAGATTTAGTTGCTAAATGACAATATATTTGTTCTCATGTGTCACTAATGCTAAGTATGGCAAAACACAATCTAGAAAAACATTTTTTTTTCATAACGTCACAGACTTTGATAAGACATACTATGGCTTTGAGAGCTGGATGACTAAATAGAAGTAGTTAATAATGACATTTGGTAATGGTAGTCATTGATAACATGTACAGCTGAGCACAAGATCAAGTGAAATTATATGAGCTATATGACAATGGTCTGATGTAAATTGACTCTTTAGCAGCACTCTCATTGTGCTAAGGCTGAGTTAACCTTCATTATAACCACAAGTTATTATTCTTTTGTGTTTGTGGGATATGCAAATCAGGCCTTAAGAGAGTTGAACCTACAGCGAAGCGAAGCATGGAAAAAAAAAACATAACAATAGACAGTCACCGGGATATTAATGTTTTATTAATTATGTTTAAGATAATGTAGGATAAGGCTAATTTTACTCCTTTTCATAAAATAAATACAAGAGAGGCGCATCTCATGGGAGGAAGCGCATTCTTTAATTTATCATGAAATGAGCTTTTCTGTGCTAACTGCCGCCGCGCCATGGGACTTCACATTGTGTTGCGCTCCGTTCTCATATTTTAATCACTCTATGGGAAAAGCACTCTCTCGCCCCCCAGCATTATGCTAATATTTATTTTGGTTTGGATTACCCCAGTGTTTACAGCAAATACGCTGGGGTCAAATGAGAGTCAGTATTACTAATGTGATCAAGTTTCATATAATTTCCTTCCTCTTTTCTATTTATGTATAGTAAACTGCAACCTTAAATAACGCCTGGGATTATGGTGTGTGTTCTGACATTTAAACAAACTCCAAGTTGAGATGTGGAAGGATTATAAGCAACAGAGCGTCTAAACAAAGAACCGACAATCCACGGTTAACAATTAAGACGATAACAAACTCTCCAATCGTGGTTTTTCCCCATCAACGCTAACATGATAATCTCACATTGTCAGTCTATCTCTCAAAACAACAGAGCCTAATTGTCATGTGGGTCCGTAGCAGCATTTGTTTGGATACGGAGAGGAGGGTTGCCAGTTCTGCCGAGCCAGTACGCCATATGGCCTGTGCTGGTACGTCTCGCAAGTGCCCCTCGCCGGATCCCAGCCTCGTGGCTTTCCATTACCTAGCTGTGGCAGCTCCTCTCCCAAGCTGCCACTACTTCTGGCAGATTATAATAAAGATGACTCTTTCACAGTGTGAACCGCTCTCTCATGGCCAGGAAACCAGACCCACACACACACACACACACATGGCAGGCATGCACACATAAATATACACAGACACACGCACAAAGGCGCATATGCACACACTGATGCACGCACACACACACACACACACTGGGCTAACAGCAGGCTGGAGCTGAGCTGGGCTGTGTGCTGCTGACTGACTGGATGAAATGTGAGGATTAATGGATATTTATATTTCATTACGTTTTTATACTGGCCAGAGAATAATGTATCACTCTCTGGGAGATATTGAAACATATGTCAACCCCTATCCACTTACGGGCATAATTCAATTTGACTTTAAATGCATTGATCAAATTTTATTAAAGTCCAATACATCTTCCAAAAAGGCCCACAAACACAATATAGCTGTCCCACATTTATCAGATAACGGCGGCAGATATAGGGTTGTAATCCGGTTTAGAGCATCATTTTGGTGGGAGTTTGAGTGGCAAACAGAAAGTGATCACTGGAAGGTGATGCTAAGTGAAGGATTGTTACCGGATTGCAGGAATGGAATGAACCATTTTAATAAAAGCAGGGGCCAAGAAGAACTATATAGTTATTATGAAAGGGCTGGTAGGAGTGCACATATATGAGGTGCTATTAAACTTACATATCAACTCATATATGCTGTAATAAACATGTAACACATTTAAGAATAGCGATCTAACGCTGGCACCACATGTATAAACTTGGTATGAAACACTTCCTAAATTGCAATTATTATTAATGTATTACTATGTGACCTTTTATGTGGCAGACAATGAAGGAATATGATTCCAAATAAAGGACTAATTCTATATACCGGTTTTTGTAGAATGTTTGTTAAAATTTGTCAACTTGGGACTTGATTCCACGATTGTTGAAACATATTGCTGCTCTCATCATGCGACGCTGACCCACAACCCTTTCTGTGTACCGATCCATATTTTAAGAAAAACATATGTATATATAACATATGTCTCTATTGTATGAGGACTGAATCCCTTTGGGTCATTTTGAGGAACATATGCTCTCTTGAGATATGAATAATTATGTGTTTTTTATCCAGATTTGGCCTAAACAGAAATACACTGTATTTGCACTCTCTGGATTAATCCCCTTCATTTGACTGTATTTTTGCATTTTCATTTCTGATATTGATATTTCCTAATGGAGGGGTAAATTTCATGATCTAATGTGACAATGAACATGTTAAAAAATGAAGTGCAAAACTACATACTGTAGAGACTAATGACCCTTTTTTTTTTTTTTTCAATTCCAAAGATGTGATATTTTGCTCAAGTGAAAACCTGGCCATCAGCAACTTGCAGCTAACTGTCAGGAAGACCCTCCACTCCTCATCAACAATAGGCTCCAATCATTTAGCCAACCCCAAACAAAAACAGTCGGCTCCATTAGCTTGCCATCAACTTCCTGACTGAGGTAACCTGCCACCCTCCTCAGCCAAATGAGTCACCTCAGAGAAAGAGCGTCACAACAGCCAGCACAATATGCTTCAAAGGCAATGACAATGGCCATTCTGCAGCCATAGCCCATCTTTGTGTGTGTGTGCACATACGTGTGTTTTGTGTGTATCTGTGTGTGTGTGCTCTGCAGGTTTTGTTCAACCAGTCACACTACACTTGGCTCCTGGTGTTGCCAGTAATCAATACAGGCCTGAAATCACCTACTGTTACCCGCCTCCCATACTGCCTGTTTTGTCCCTGACTTAATAATGAATTAGATCCCCCTTCTACTGCACTGGTGACTCTCTTTATAGCCTGTCATGACACACACACACACACACACACACACACACACACACACACACAGATGCAAGCATAGATGTGTGTACATTTGCACACATATACACATACAGATGCATGTATATGTATATGCACGCACATACACAAACTCATAAGCATGCATACAACAAAAACATACACAGTTGCATACAAATGCGTGTATGTTCGTATAAACACTCACAAATGTGACACGCAACCTGTACTTCTTAGGGGCTAACCAAATGGTAAGAGTGGTGACACACACACACACACACGCGCACAAATACACACACACACACTGCTCAGCCAGCCAACATCAAGGGTAACATTTCTATTGCATTTGCTAATCACTGATCAATAATTCAGGGCCCCCTCTCATCTTGAAGGGTCCCTGGCTTCCTGCAACATATGGCAGCTGTGTGTGTGTGTGTGTGTGTGTGTGTGTGTGTGTGTGTGTGTGTGCCTGTCTGACATCTCTCTAGCTGCTGTTCAGGTTACTAGTCCCTTATCGCCGAGGCCTGCCCGCCATGAGTGGACAGGCGGACAGAGGTGGGGGGGAAAGGAAACAACTTAGTTAAAGTTGTTTTTCAGAGCTTGACTTTTGTCCCCCCCACCTCCTCTCCTCCCCCCCCACCCTACCATGTTACATCCAACGGCGGCGCGTCTGACGCCAGTTATAACAGCCAGCCCCAGTAATTTGCTGTGTAAGTCGACACGATGGTTATCTGCGTACGGGGCACCTTTCATTTCCTTCGAGTCGGTGCTTTTGCCCCGATTCATGCCGCCGTTATCTCCCACGCTGGGTCTTTTTGGTAATTTGTCCAAGCACGGGTCGACTCGCCAAAGGTCTCCCATTCCACCCCACCCCACCCCCCACCCCCCTCCTCCCCACCCTCATTTTTTTAATCCGCAGCACATTCTGATTAAGTGCCTTGTATCATTCATATTAATGACTTGTGTATCGTTAAAACCTGCTAAATGTTTAAATAGTTTCAGAGGGAGGGACAACTTTCACCTCTGCAAAAGTCTTCGTCGATGCTTGCAGGAATATCTATATATATAAAAGTCCCGACAAGGAAAACTGGATCCCTTGGACACTGTTTGAAGTTCCTTCCTCCCTTACTTTCCTTCATTCAACCCTTGTTTGTTTGTTACTTCGTTCTTTAATCCTAGCTATCCCATTGTTTACCATGTTTACAACAGAGAGAAGCATCATCTTGGCTAAATAGTGATTTACTTTATATCTACTATAGGATGGGACGATATGCTTATACACAATATGGGGTTCACGATTCAATACCAGCACGATATGATGTAATAAGTAAAAGTTAATTGACAATAAAGTCTGACTGTGCAGAATTCTGTTTATTTCTGAGCCACAAATCTTTCTATCGATGGCATTGGCTTGCTAGAACGTAAAATTTTAAAATGTCATTACAAAGTGCAGATAATATAATTTGAATGGAGAGCTTGTTAAATTGTGATGGTGAAGCGTCTCATTTGTGATTACTACAGCAGAATAAAATGGAGCTAATATCACGATTCATTTTTCTGCCCCACGATACGATATATTGGATTTCGATATATCGTCCCATTCCTATGTAGTTATTCATTTTCTTTTCCTCCCTGCCAAAAATACAAACTTAAAATAGTAATTGTTTTTGTTGATCCCCTCTTAAAAATGACAAGTTGTTGTGTCTATAATACACTTGTCTGCATAAACAGGCAGTGTTTGTGGTTGTGTGTAGTACTTTTGGTTTAGTGGCAAAGAAGCTACAGTCTTGCTTTCTCAAAGGACAATAATAGGCCAGAAAAGTTAACAATATAGCAACAACTGGACACAGGTTTCCAAAGCACTTTTTCCTGCGTTACTGTAGAGGGAACAGTTGTATCATGCGGTTTTAGCCAAGAATCTGTTTTGTTTTGTTTTGTGTTTCACGTGAACATATACGTGTGTGTGTGTGTGTTTGTGTCTGTGTGGAAGCATCTCTCGCCCATTGAAGGATGACTCTTCTCAGGCCTGCCCAGCCCACGCTGTGCACATGATAAATAGAGGGAGATGGTCTCGGTGGTTCACAGGAGGTCCAGCCCTGACCCTGCAGCTCTCCCACTGTACCGCAGCACCGGCCTTTGTCCTGGAACAAACAACCATAAACAATGCTGCACAAACTTTTGTTGAGAAGTTTGATCGGAGTGGAGGATAAAGACAGAGAAAGAGATTGTCTTGAATTCAATTGATTCAGGATGTTTTTTCTTCTAAAATTAAAATATTGAAAATAAAAAGTTAGGGGATGATTGCCATATTCAACCTATTAAGAGAGAGATTATGTTGGATTTTATGTTTATGGCCAAATTGGAAGTGAAAGCACAATACCAGCAGACAGGGGGGGAATTAACATTCACAACCAGAGTTTTGATAAATATGTAATATCCAACACTTTCTTTGTAACAAGCGACTGGTCACGAATAATTAGTGTTGATAATGTTATCGGGGTCTAATCACCAACCTCCTAATGCGGTCTCTGTGGATCAGCGCTTAAATCACCCCGCAGGAGGGGAAGAGAGGGAGAAGAGAAAAGAGAGAGAGAGACAGAGAGAGACTTAAAAGAACAGCGTTATGAAACTGAATCTCATCCCTTATTTATTTATTTCCCCCCCCACCCCTCCGTCTGCCTCTCTTCTTGGGCTAATTCTAATGAAGAGGCCTCAAATGACTTCATTTAGAGTGAAGTTAATTGGGTTCGGTCCTACACGGCTGCACTTCCTGCCTGGATACTTTCCCATGTTTCCCTACTGGTTTATACAGAAAAGGAGGGGTGGAGGGAGGGGGGTGGGGGGGCAGAAGGTAAGAAAATAGAGATAGAGATGGAGGGGAAGATAACGACAAACAGAAAGAAGGACGGGGAGGCGAGAGAAGGAGAGAGTGAGCGAGAGAGAGTGAGAGGAAGTGACAAACAGAGGGAGAGAGGAGAGAGGGGCTTGTGGGCCCCCCGTATCAGGCGCGTCACCCCCGTTAGCCCGGGACTGTAATTAGATCTGGCAGCCACCCCATAATGATAAATGCCGGGATGATGAATGGAAATGCAAATGCGTGTGAAGTAGCCCCAGCCATCAAAGGGGGAATATCATTAACACTTTCCTCCTGTCAAATCCATCATTGTCAAGGGTGGCTCCCTGCGTCCCCCCCGTGTCCCACCAGCTACACAGGGGCGGCTTAGGAGTTAAGGAGGCGGCGGTGGTGGAGAGGGAGAGAGAGGGAGAGAGAGAGAGAGAGAGAGAGAGAGAGAGAAACTCTTCTATATAGCAAAATTCATTGAGAAGAGTTAGAGTTGACTGTCGCCGGGTGCTTGTCTCTGTGTGTGTGTGTGTGTGTGTGTGTGCGTGTGTGTGTGTGTGTGAGTGAGGGTACTCGCATGTTCCTGTGCTTGCATGTGGTTGGATACACACGTGTTACTTAACACACAATACAGTGGAGACCCCAACTGAGTGTCATTCCAGTCATGCTGTGTAGCATGGTTGATGCAATACTCCGATGCAATAGTTTTATTTTAAATCATGAATCATTTTGGCACATGTTGCCTTCTTCAGGATAAAATATCACATCTACAAATCAATGACAAATCAATGACATCACAGGGCAATCAGCATGACCCTAGAAATAGAGTGTCTAGAAAGGCCATCCATCGCCAAGATTCATTGGATTTAAATGCATGTCCTTATATGTACAGTATACACAGTATAGACTTAATCGGCATTACTAACGAAGAATTTTGATATTTTTGCTCTTTTTCTACTCTGCACTTGATATAAAATTTTATGCATCTCTTATCGGGGTGCATTATTGAATTCTCTACTGTTGTACACCTACTACTTCTCTATTTATATCTACTTAATTGTATATGCACTCTGTTTTTCCTACTCTGTTTACACTGAATCTGGTGGTTCTTTCAATATTGTAGTCATATGGATGTGAATGGCCTTTCTTGGCGATGAATGGCCTTTCTAGACCCTCTATTTCTACGCTCATGCTGATCACCCTGTGATGTCCCTGATTTGGAACACCCCGTTTTGTATATTATATATGTCACTGAGATGATGTGATATTTTATCATGAAGAAGGCAATATGTGCCGAAACGTTGATTCATAATATAAAATGAAACTATTGCATTGGAGTTAGGAGTGTGCGGCTTCCCCCTTCTTCTGATATTTCTAATGCCACATCTAATTCAACACTATAGGGAAGAGACTAGAGACCCAGACACTACTGTAGGTCAAAGCAATGCTCCAAAAAGTAGGTAAGAATTGAAAAAAAAAAAAAAAACATGCATGGGATGCATTGGGAGGAATACTGACAACACTCTAACCCTTAGAAAAAGCAATTGGCGTTTATAATGGGCTCCAGCCATTAGCAGGTACATCTGATAGGGGAGATGCAAATAGCCATGGAAGGAACAACAGCTGTTTTTCTTCCCGTCTCCCTCTTACTGCTTCTCTCCCCCAGACACCTGCTACTACATCACTTGAGCATCTTGTTCTATGCCCTTGCCAAGTTCCTACACTGAGCCAAAGAAGAGCTAACACTTCTGCATTCAGGGCAGCAAGGCCTGTTTTACTCAGATTATACTGGATTTGATTACACGGGGTGCGTCAGTACGAGTGTGTGTGTGTGTGTGTGTGTGCGTACACGTCACCGAGCCCTTGTTAGCTTGTGCTAAGCTAACCGCATGCGCTTACGTGCACCCGCCCTGCCCCGAGAGTGTCTTTTCGTCTGCCCTTCTGTCTCACTGTCTTTATATTTGTCTGTCTGTACATGTATCCATCAGTCGGCGAGCGAGCGTTGCAAATGACGCCTGTCTGCCCGTCTTTTTTTTTTTTTTACCCAAATGCAATAACTGGATTGACCTCTGAGACACAGACGCGATCCAATTACCTGCTCAAGGACGAGTGTGTAAGTTATACATGAGTAAATCTCACACCATTAGTCACAGATACAAAAAAAAAAAAAAAAAATGAGCCGGGGACACGAGCCATGTAGACAGCAGTCCATATCCTCATCATATTCTGGTTAATGGAGTAAACAGTGTTTTTGTGGTGTCAATGAGCATGGTGGGTCTGCATGGTGATAAGGCGGTGTTAACTATTATGTGTGCTGTGGAGCTAAATGCCAAGCAAGACAAAACGATAGTGTTAAAGTTAATCTTTCCTCCAAATGTAATAAACGAGACAGTTTGAACTTGGTGAGCTGATCATGACCGTCCATATGACACTGGAGAGAACAGCTTAGGGTCTGAGCTTAAGGTGTGATGGACAATTCTCTGTGCTATTCCATACCATGCAGCCACACAAATCCATAATCTACATGGTGTACAAAAACTTTTGTGAAAAACTTGTATTGAGAAAAATTTGCTTATTTCACTACGGTCAACCCCCTTCTGTTTTTGTAATTTTATAAAGTCAATTTCAAACATTTTCTACACATGGGATGTAAGGTCAGCTTTCACTTAGAACAAAAAAAAAAAGTAAAAATTGGACATTCAAGGTTTCGTCTGTGGTCTAGACCAGTGGTTCTCAACATGGGGTCCGGGGACCACCAGGGGTCCTTGAAGGGGTTCCAGGGGGTCCCCAGCAAATTCATGAATTGTTAAACTTCAGCATTATTTCATTTACAAGAAGTTAACACAATGAGAGAATGTAGAAGAATGACTGTTTTGATCATAGTTTCTCTGTTATCTCTCTACCTACAATACAGATAGTCATGGAATTCTGGACAAAATCATATCTAACAATACAAATATTCTCAGATTTGGGTTCGAGAGACAAAATCTCATCAAATGGGGGTCTGTGGCTCTAATGTGGATTAAATTAGGGTCCTTGATATGAAAAAGGTTGAGAATCACTGGTCTAGACGACAGGCTGTAATGTCGATTAAGTCGGCTGCCATATTACTGTTTCCATTGCTGTTTTATCTGCATTCATTCACCTCTAAACACTTAGACAAATGTTTAATTGCGACAAGGAGGTGTGTGGGGGGGGGGGGATGTAAATCAGCGAAGCGAGCGCTGGTGTCTTTTACAGGGGTTGTATGAGCCAGGGCAGCTTTGTCTGACACCTTGCACTGAATTATTGAGTGGAAGGGGGGGGAAGAAGCAGAGAGGAGGACGGTGTGACATTAGTCCTTGTTGTTGTGGCTGCTGCTCAACCTAGCCTGTAGCACCGAGATGGCGCGTGCGCGTGTGTGTGTGTGTGTGTGTGTGTGTGTGTGAAGACTACAGTCAACGAAGGCAAGCAGAGAGGAACTGTCTGGCAGGTGAATTGGACACCTACTGTACCTGGTCACACAAATTGATCAAGTGCATGCGTGAACTCATACAATGCGTATTCAAAACTACACACACACACACACACACACAAACACTTGAATATAGAGCAACATGGCTCCTGCCTCATAAAAATCATTGATCCTCTTCCATCTATTTAAAATAATCAATGTATTTAGCATTTCTCAACACAACAGGTGACATTATTCCAAGTTATGATGCAATGTGTCTCTTTTAGAAAAAAGATGACACACCTGTTGATCCAGTTCTGCAACATGCCTGACCTCCACTTTGACAAGCATGGCAATTTGCTAAAACTTTATAATTGCTTGTCTATTGACATTATGACAATTATATAGGAGGGATATACTTAGTACTATATGTTGGTGTTTGGATTCTAGTCAAAAGTTGGGGCCTTAATCATCTAGGCATTGTAGGTCAACCAAACTACAATACCATACTGAGTAAAATCCAACAACAAAGTGTCCCTACTTGAAAAGATGTTGTGAAACCATGGCTCTCTCTCAGACACCCTCCTATCCTCTTCCTCCTTTGACCCAGACACTGATCTCATCTGCGGTAATAAGGGTGGTGGTGGTGGTGGGGGGGGGGGGGGGGGGGGGCTCTTGTTCGTAATCAAATCTCTCATTAACTATTCAGTGGATCAAAAGTTCAGTGGACCATTGTTGCTGCATCAAGGCAGCAACAATACGGCAGCTAAAGCCGATGATCATCCGCCACTTGAATTAAACACACAAACACCCATGCGGACGGGGAGCGAAGCAGAAGCACGTACGCTCGCGCAAAGGACACGGACACGCATATGCACTCGGTCACGCACACGGAGACGCACACGTAGACTCGGACGAAGCCGAATTAGAGTACGAGGGAGGGGCGGGGGCGGTTGGCCGGTTGGCTGCTTATAAATAATTTGGTCTTCGGGCGACTCTGCTTACCGCCGTCTGTCGGCGACTAGGAGGTCATCTGGATAACTAGCATGAGAGCAGATCAACATCACTCACACAGAAACCCAAACAGGGATTAGGATTTTTGAACGTTTTCAGAATGACTAAGTGAAATCCAGCTATGCAATCTATAATACACTTAACTACACTACAATAAACTATCCAAGTGGTATGATAGTACACTGCCTGCATTTTTATGACTATGTACATTAAGCTAACAAACATTGACTTAATTAAAATGGAAACCGCTGAGGGAGCTGCAGAAAGCTAACATATTGTTAGCAGCAGTTTGTACAAGGAGTCACATCCAGTTGACCGCTATATGCTTCAAATAGTTCACTAGACTGTAATAAATCACTACAAGAAATTTTCAGTTGGCATAGGGAATATAAGTGAGGAAAGCAGGAAACCAGATCAACGCTGAAACCCGGCCAGGACTTGATTAGATATGGGTGTGAGGTGAGAGATGTCAGGGACAATTGAGAGAGAAGGGAAAAGAATCATGGAGGAGAGACAATATATAGGACCAACTCCCCAAATGAGTTATACAGCATTTTTACCACTGTGCAGTTGCCAGTGCCATGTTCTTCAAGACCCAAATTGCTATGACACTCTGTCATGGTGCTGAAAAACCTTTTCGTACAAATCAAGTCATTGTCAGTTATTAAATAGTATGTAGTTATTAAATAGAGGTAAATGTTGTTTTATTATTGTGAAAACTTAAACCATAAAGCTTCATATCTGAGCTGTATATATATGACAATTTACAATAAAGCACATTGTTGTATAAGCAGTGCTTCTGTCTAGATATGTAATTTGCTATAAGCTATGTGTGCTAATGGTTTGGGTGCTAACATTAACTAGCAAGCCACATAGCCCAAAGTAACTGTACAGAATCTGTGTTTTTTTTTCTTTTTGTATCATCACATCAGTGACTCTAATAGAGTGTGCATTTCCATATATGTTTTAAAAACTAAAGTGAAATCAGATGAGCAGCAGACAGTTGTCAGGTTGCTTCCAATGACTTACCCAGACATGACACTATCCACACTTTGTTGTAGTCATATTCACTGCACCTGTTCAATAGGTATAATAGGCATCCACTTATTGTGAAATCCAATCAGGACTGGTTGGATGGACCTCAAGTGTTACTGAAGCACTGAGAGAGGACTTTGCTCTATGTAATTATAAAGGACGAGGCTGGAAAGTGGGGTAAATCTGGGGTAAGAAAGGAATTGTGCATTCACATGCTATTGGATTAATCAGAAAAACAATTTCCTAGTTGGTACTTAGCCAGACTAACTATCATAACTTTTTTAAAGCAAGAAGAAGCCAAATCCACATCTTCCTTTTCGCGATGCCCATGTTTACTAATCATTTGTGATCCGGGTTTGTACCAATGCATTGCTTTTGGGCAGCTGACTTGTAAGTCCCACCAGCGTATGAATGCACAAGAAGACCTGCAGACTTTTCAAATCAATGTGCGCATTCAACTAAATTACCATGCAACGATAAAGTAACTTCGACAAAAATAAACCCAGGCGGGATGTTCATTGTGATGGATTACCCATCTCAAGCAAGTCTCTGCAAGTTGATTTTCGTACCGTACTGAAATGAATGGAAACCAATAGCTGCCGGGAAGGTAGGAAAAAGCAATTAAACATTTAAAAAAAGTATTGTATGCTTTAGAAAATGGTCGGTAGTAATGTGTGCAGTGTAGTAAGTGCCTAAAACATGCAATAAACCTGTTAACCATATTTAGAAAGTATCACAGTAAGGCATTTTACTATGGGCTGGATTCGTTAAAATGGTTGCTGGATGTACGTTTTCGTAATAACATTTTAGTACTCCATTGTAAGTAAATCTCTTTTTTTTTTTTTTAAGAATGAACATGTTCTAGTAGCCAAGTTAGCAGGCCTGACATTAGAATTATTTAGCCCAGCCACAGGCTAAGCATCGAATATGATGTTGGGTAACCAAGGGAGATGGCTAAAATGATCTAACTCAAGGAGAAGAAGCCCATTGGTCTAGTAAACCATACTGAACTGAGGAATAAATTAACCACAGCCAGAGTTTTGATAGGGAGGCTAATGAAACATATAGTGTGTTAGCCAACAGTGCTAGCATGTTTGTATAGCTAAGCTAACGTTAACCACACACACGCCCAAGAAACAGAGGAAAACAGGACTAACATTCCAGATTTTGTCGCGACACTTACAGTTAATATGTGTGAACTACCCACACTCTTCTATAACTGGATGCTGCATTCACAAAAGTTAATAATAATATTTTACAGAACAAATGCTCAGTCATACCTTTTCATAGGATATTTTGTCTAAAATCATAAGTTGTCTAAAATCTTTCTGTTAGAAGCAATTACAGTGACACATAACTTCAGCTTGAAAAAAAAAATGTTGGCTTGTATGCAGAGGATAAATAGGCTATCATCATCAGGTCATTTTGGTTTGGAACATAACTATTACATGTTATAGGGTGATCAGAAGGATAGAACCCATGCACATATCAGCTATATGGTATCTGCTACAGTGTGCAAGATACTGGCTTTTGGCAATCTATTTTTCTATTATTATCTTTTTTTTTTACCACTATTTCATCTCTGTAATTTCATATTGTTGGCCTATTAATTTTTACTTTGAAAGACGGCATCAGACCAACTTTCCAACTTTCCACTACCACTGTATATATAACATCTTCCGAGCTAATTAAATACATTATTGCTTTATTCATCCATACGCTCCCATGTGGCAAGCTGATAACTAGCACTCTGCTAGTTTTCACTTACAATTTACGATGGAGTATCAGTTGTTTGGCTTGGTCCCATCAGGAAATGTTCTCTGCATGGGAGAGATCATGTCAGCTGTCACCGATAGCAACTATCAAAATAAGACATTTGAGATTTCTGCAGGACAACTATGATAGACTGTCCTATTTAGCATGTCGCCTGCCGTTCATACCCACTATTCTGCTGCAGGACACATAAAGCCCTGTCAGGTCTGCGTTGTCTCTGCTAAGGTTAAGGGATTGTCTCTGGACACTGTGCTGTAGTGTGTAACCCTAAAGAATCCCACTGTCAGGTATAATATGAACTGACAAGGTCTATAGTGTGGCCTCTTCATTCAGCTGTCCAGTTGTGCGTGTCTGTGTGTGTTCCTAGTGCAAGGTGAAACAAACAGTCCTGACACAGCAGAGGGAAATTAACAGACACACATACGCACATGGAAACACACACACAAACACACATAACCCCCTACACACACTGCCTTGTTTGTGTTCCGGAACAGGACGTCTCGAGCGGAGTTTCTGATGGACCTATCCTCTGCTTGAATCTTTTATGGACAGGCGTCCACTGAGGTTTGCAGCACCGTGTCCTAAGGACATAGCCTGAAGCGAAACACTCTCTTACTGTAGGTGGTCACCGCTGTACTACAATGCTTTTCCTTGTTCCTCGGCCCCTCTTGGCCCCTGAAGAATGCCCTGTAATGGAATGGACTCACACCTGAAGCGCCCAAGAGCAAATGCGAACCAACAGCAGAGGAAGTTAAGGAGACATGAAAGACCATTTGTCATTTCCAATATTTGCCCGTGTAACAAATGCGGTGACCAGTGTTCTTTGGTTTTTAACATGACTTATTTAGAGATGTTGGCATGTGTCTGTGACCCCAGAGTAAGTTTACTCTACACCGCCAAGGTTGTATTGAAAAAAAAAAAATAAAAAAAAGACTTTACTGTGATGCTTCTTTAACAATTTGTACTGTAATCCTATTTTAACACCCGGAGCATTTCATTGTATACTATATTGTATACTTATTGAACCTTTACAATAGGGATGGGATGATATGCTTATCTCACGATATGATTCGATACGCGATATGGGGTTCACGATTCAGTACAACCAGGATACGATGTAATAACTAAAGGTTCAGTGACAACAAAGTAAAACTATGCAGAATTGTTTATTTCTGAGTCACAAATCTTGAATGTAAACAATTTAAAATTGTTATTACAAAGTGCAAATAATATAATTTGGATGGAGAGCTTGAGAAATTGTGATGGTCAAGCATCTCATTTGTGATTACTACAGCAGAATAACATGGAGCTAATATCGCGATTCATTTTTCTGCCCCAGAATATATTGTGATATATTGAATTTCGACATATCTTCCCATCCCTACTTTGCAACAATGCACAACATTCAGAAACTGAGAAAGTTAAAGTGGAGCTTCAGAATATGGCTACTGTATTTCTGATGCCTGTCTAGATCAAATATACATAAAGCTACTGACCTGGGATCTGGTCACATAAGAGGTATACTGGTCTGTAATCAGCACTCATCCAGTATTTTTCCAAAACTATGGGTCATGATCTAAATTGGGTCGGAGCTCTGTTTCTGGTTCTAGATGCTTTTAATGAGTCTAGGTCCCAAGAAACCACTAAAACATCTATTTCAGACAAAAGTCTGAAACTATTTCAGACAAAAGTCTGAAATAGTTGTAAAAGCTAAAACAAGAATGGCTTTGTTCTGATATATGAGATAAATAACTGACTAATGCATGGTCTTATATCAAAAATGCAGTCTGGCCCTTATTCACCTTTAGTGTGATGGCAGCTGCTTAGCAACACAACTGTAAATACATACAAACACACAGAGACTCAGACACACATAATCACACACACACACACACACACATTTCTCCGGGGTTTGAGCTTTGATGTGACGCTGTCTTAAGCCTGCCAAGGAGACTGCATCAGGGTCTCAGCCAACACTCCTCACCTGCAGCGACAGACGTCTTGTCAGGCCCCGAAGAAGTGCGCACACACACACACACACACACACACACACACACACGCATGCATCCCTTTCAGCACATTTAGAGGCTCCCTTACAGCTTCTACATAGTGTCAATGTACTGATAAACTATTGCAGGTAATGTGTGTGTGTGTGTGTGTGTGTGTGTGTGTGTGAGAGAGAGAGAGAGAGAGAGAGCAAGAGGGACAAGCAGAAAGAAAGACAGAAATAAAAACATTGCAAACAAACCCAGTGTAATGAAAGATGTATGAGGTTTGATCTCTAGATTCACATTCAGATTCCTCTTTCCTCCTATACTGTTGCCTGCTTTGAGGGTGATGACAGGGTCCTAAAACCCAGGTGTGAAACATAATGTTCTCTGTCTGCCTCACACACACACACACACACACACACACACACACACACACCATTTAACCCCACCATTTTCATCACCTAGTCCAATCCTTCAGAATTTGTCCCCCTTATAGCCACACACACACACACACACACACACACACACTGAGCCACACACACATCCTATACAGGGTCCTATATCCCCCTTGCTATGTGCGTGGATCTGATATATAAAGCACAGTGTGTAGCCCTGAGGACAAGACCGGACAGTGAGAGCAACATAGCTCAGCATGTTTGCTGCAAATCCAATTATTACTCCCCAGCTTTGAATTCAGGAGCGGATCCACAGAGTCCTAAAGCAATTATGAGACTTGGTGAGGGGAAAGGGGGAGAGAGAGAGAGGGAGCGAGAGAAAGAGAGAGAGAGAGAGAGAGAGATTGGCCAACAGGTTAAGCCTATATTGTTTTTGGTTCACACCAGCATCTCAATGTCACTGGTATTGAGTCCTGAGGTATTAGGACCAAGTGCCGTGTCAGTCAAATATTCCATAAAGACATTAATAAAGGCACTTTAAAGCCCCAAACCATAATTGTAGTATGGCAAAGTATACCACCCCCCACCCCCCCTGCCTTTTTTAACTCTGAAATCCATTGTCTTTTTTTTTTTTTTTTTTCAAACAAGGACTTTTTTTAAAATTAGGACTGAATGTCATCAGTTTGTAGACCTGATGGTTCAGGATGTTGAATGGAACACCGCACCATGTAAGACTTAATGTGTTATTCCTATGGTCTAGGACAGTCCAATCAGTATTTGTGAACATGAGATCACTGAAAGCATGATGCTTATTTATTGTAGATATTTTTAAGGAATAGCATTTAAAAATAGTTTTTGGGACCTGTGTTCTCTCAGGCCCTTATGCCATATCCATACAATTAGGACACCATGGCCAGCAATACCTCAGGTTGGGAAATGCTGGTATAGACTTGTGTGTCATATTAAGGTGAACAGTCAGGAGGGGCAACGTTTTCATGACAAAAATAAACAGTTATTTCACAAACATCACTCATATCTTACTTTAGTCAAGACTTTCCATGTACAGTTAGTCAGATAGCTTTTATACAAAAAGTCAGCTAGAACGTTCTAGAAATCCTCACCAGGGACGTCCCTGCCTTGGGACAAATGCTGTTCCTTGACATTACACTCCCTTTGAGAAAAAGTCAATAATCGGACTCACCCTGGAGAATAAAGCAATTGTTCCTTTCTTCTATGGAACTACAGATGTGGGTGGTTAAAAGTGTAATGTGTTTGTTTTGGGGGCATCTCCAGGTAACTGTAGTTGCCTGAAGCTCTGTCTGGGACCTGCCAGAACGCTTTCATCAGGAAACGCTGCACTAGCATGCTAGGCCTGCCATCCAGAATACTTAAAAGAGCCTTTGGAGAGTAGCTCATTCTACTATTGTCTGTCTTTATCTCACCTTTGGACAGCTCATTTATAAGGAATTCTTGAACATTTTCAATTATGGGCATGATGTGGACCATTGCTTTCCAAGAGTCTCAGAACAGAGTGGATTGTATTGATATGGTATTCTTGAAACTAGGCTCATTTAAAGATACTATGACTCCTCAGATTTGGGAGGCGACCAGGCCCATAACAATTAAATGTCTCAACCTATAGCTCAAGAAACACTGAAACTCAAAGTCTGATACAACCAATGCTGTGTGTTGTCAGCTTGATTGTGCTATTTGCTCTTAATTCATAATGTAGCTGACAAGGAACCGATTACAACCACCCATTACTGCTGTCTTGTCATTGGACAAGATAAATATGAAGTGAGACTCAGAACTCTCTGGGTGGGATTTTTACGAACTGTTTTGGATAATTACCTAGGCTAAGCACACAACAATGCCATTGTTGATTTAACGATGATTCACTGTTAAGCCAAAGACAAAGCGAGTTCCCCCATATAGACATCTGCACTATTCCCTGATCCCTATTCAAACGTATAAAACCACAGGGACATAAAAGACAACGCAAAGTCTTATACAATCAGAACTAACAACGGCGGCGTCACATATTGCGCGCGCTGCATAATCCCCGCAAGCAAGCTTTTGATGGTGACGAGACGATCATTGTTGTACAACCCTGGGATGGTGTAAAAGAGCTCATAATGCCTCCACTTAAAATATTTGACTTGGCACCTTTTCCGTCTCTCCTCACTCTCTCTTTGCATATCAGTTGGGAGGTGGTGAGAAAAAAAAACACACAACGGAGGAGTATTTTAGGGAGATTGGCAGCATAGGTACATCAGATGATCAATCACACTGACAGAAGTGAAATCAACAGGATGGAATGAAGACGAGAGCCCAGGTGTTTTCTCTCCCGATGCTTATCGCCTCTGTTTAATCTGTCACTTGTTTTCTATTCTCTTTTCTTTCTTCTCTGCTATGAGACAGAACATTTATTAACAATGTTTTTTTTCCCATGCAAGCAGGTAGAGCTTCCAACGAGATTCCAATGGATGTGCAAGGACACTGAAAGTCACTAATCAGATTTGCGCTTTTATTTTCCTTCTCCTTCAGAGATAGTTCACATGTCAAGGTAGGAGACAAATTTAATTTCTTCCAAAACTGTTATACCTCTTCAATGGGGATTATTTGATGAATCTCATAGCGCTTTTCTCTCTTTATTTACCAAGCAGCTGCAATCCGATTTCTACTCTCATATCATTCTCTCAATTAGAGCTCACCGTTCACCTGGGAAGACAGGATTTAGGAGGACTCAGGAGAGGAGGAGAGCAACATACCAGGAGCAGTTGTTGGATGGATTGATGCGGGGCAAGGTGTAGGCCCATTGAAGTGAGCTGTAGAGGATTTGCTGGGCCGTCCCCTGGCAAGGCCTGTGGAGCTGTGGGAATCACCAGGCTGCATGGAGGAAGGGCCATTAAAGGCAAACAGAGTCCCGATGTGGTTCTAGTTAAGAGGGAACAACAATCTGGTCATGTCACTTGGAAACAAGCTTATGGCTGATCAACTTAGTTGGGCGAGGGTGTATGATAGTTCGAAAACACCCTGTGACGCCAGGTACTTACAGGTTTTACAGGTATTACTGATGATGTGTCTGAGTATGAGTATCAGGAGATGTTGCATCGTAGTTCACAGAGATGGCAGCACTCTTTTGTTATATCTTGATGTTTAATTCATAGCCCAAACTATTAACAATTCATTTTTTATGATCATTTTTTGCTGAAACAGCTTAGTATTTACAGGTACACATATATCCAACATACACACTATATGTGAATATATAAATACATACATACTTACCATATAAAGAGATAAAGAGATACACCATATATAGATAAATGCACAGACATACCATTTATATACAGCCTACACTTACTATATATGAATATACACATACATGCATGCATTCCATACATTCATACACAATGCATTACACAGATATACCCATATAACACATTACTACATATGAATGCATGTACAATATGCATATGCAAAACGCACATACTGCATGTACACATATACAACGCAAATGCATGTATCTTTTTTAAAGGATAATACCCAAAACTAATCAGAAAAAATGAAGAATGAAGAAAAGGTTTGCACAAACCCTATCCTTAACTCCAGTCCTCACCACATCATCTCAGACCCCCCAATCAAATAACACCAATTTTTATTAAAACTTAAGTACAATTATATGAAAAAAAATCATGATAATATATAAGGTCATGTACCTACAAAGGGGGGAAAAAATCCAAATGTTACCTTACATGGTATGTTTTAAGGATCGCAAGTTTTCAACCACAAATTAGCCTTTACGAAAATAACTATATCCAATTGTATGCAAAAGCATGTAATATGCGAGTGAGCAAAATACTTTCACTTCCATTGTATCTTGCATAAATTCCCTTATATCCCTTCTCTCCATTTGCATGCTCCAGTAAGTTTCAAACACAGGTCATTGCAAAGGCAGGACTGCTCACTCCATGCATACCGCTGACCGCAGGGAGCATCAGAATGTGTGTGTGTGTGTTTGTGTGTGTACAGGCTGACCGCTGGCAGCATCAAAAAGCTGTGTATGCATGTATGTGTGTGTGTGTGAGAGTGTGCTGCGCTGCGCTGGGCTGGGCTGGCTGACCGCTGGGAGTCTCATAAAGCTCTCAGTTTGATGACCAACTGAGCAGTAAATTAATTAATCATCATTTTATGCCTCATCAAGCGCTTTGCCCGCACCTCGCCACGGGAGCCCGTCCCAATTAGCCAACAGAGGAGCCAATTGTTTTGTTTAGCTTAGGTGTACGAGAGAGAGAGAGAGAGAGTGTGAGAGAGAGAGAGAGAGAGAGAGAGAGAGAGAAGAAAAGTGTGAGTGAAGAGAGCGTACATTGTAAACCTGGCAGAACGGCAAAATAGGAGTAAAAGTGTGTGTGTGCGTACGTGCGCGTGTGTATGTGTGTGTTTGTGCTGGGTGTGTGGATTCAAGTGAGTGTGTGTGTGTGTGTGTGTCTGCATGTCAGCCTTAGTGGGGGGGGGGGTTTCCTTGTGTGTGCGTGAACAAGGGGGAGGGCAGAGGAGGATCTGACAAGCTAATAAATGTGTCATCTGTCTGTGTCAGAGACTAGAAGGCCTGCAGACCTGTAAGTAACAGAGACCCACTGGCCAAGACAGGTAGAGGGAGAGAGAGAGAGAGGGAGAGAGGGAGAAAGGGAGAGAGAGAGAGAGAGAGAGAGAGAATGTGCTTTTACAGCAACATCCTCAGTGACCTGCCCCCCTACGGCTACAGTAGTTTATTTAGAGCCTGGACAGACATAGAAATGCAGAGGCAGAGGATACTGGACTGTGTGTGTGTGTGTGTGTGTGTGTAGGTGTGTGTGTGTACTTAAAAGGTTGTGAGGCACCTACAGTCACTGGATGGCAATTTTAATAGCTTTTGTCTTTTTGTTCGTCATACACATAATTGGTTTCTAAAATAAATAAAATGGTTAGATATTGTCTCTACATTTTATCTATATTTTTGTTGTTTGCTTTGCAATGCATGCTTAACATTATCATAATCTACTACTTTACCCAAATTAATTTCCTGGGGCAGAAACAATTTACACTTTTAACAAAACTGAAGAGGAGATTGGATGGATGTTGCTTTCCATAACCAAAAGCATGGAATGAATTCCTCTTGTTGCTGCCACATGGACTAATGAAGAGGTGCCATCATTCTTGCTCACAATATAAATACATTTATTAATCTGTATTTATTAAAATTATTGACATTTAGGCCCATAAAGGCCGTCTTCAGATTTCAAAACGTCAATGATTTTCATAGTGCAGATTAAATAAACACATTTATATTGTGAGCAGGAGTGGCGCCTCTTCACTGAACCTATTTATCTTTGTTTTTAGTTGCACCTTGACTCACACCTCTGACTTCAGTCTGGCTACTTTGGACTATCACATACATTTTCATCACATACCATCACATACATTTACATTATAGATATGCAGGAGAGGCTCTTATCCACAGTCACATCTAATGGGTGCAACAGTAGAATAAGCTTCAAGTTATGTGTTACTAATAATGCAAGCTTAAAACAAATGAGTGCAAGGTGCAAATAATGACTACAACAGAAACAGTAGTGCCAAGACAGTAGAACGAGTAAAAAAAACACGACCATGTCACCTGTTCTGCTAATGCATCATCAAAGAAACAAGTATTTTAATGATAAAGAAATAAGTGCTAGGGACCAAAAAAGACATATGTGTTTGATTTTCATTAGGTTGGTGGCAAGTATGGAGGAAAAAAAAAAAGGAGAAGAATCAGGGCCATAGTCAAGAGACAACCAGGACAGCTGTCCCTGAGTCTAGGGGGACCCAAAGGGGCCCGTACAGGGTGATCAATTATATTTTCACCGTAAAAAGTAGGACCCATTATGTAACATCTTGTCCTGGACCATGGGAATACTTCCAGCAGCCCTGGAAGAAAAGAGGGGGAAAACAGCATGAAAAATGACACCCCCATCATCTTATCAGGCCTCGGTGTGGGCTGGAGCAACCGGACTGATCTGTGGAAATAAAAAAAATAAAAGCCTCATTGTCACTACACATTTTGGTAATGGCTGACAGAGAGGCAGACAAGATGACATTGTGGCTGTGCAGCCAGGAGGAAGCCAGTAGCCACGCCAGGGGCAGGGACGGAGGGACGGATAAGCAGATGTTGTTAGTCACCCAGGGGTGGTGGGGGTAGGTTGTGTGTGGGCTTGTGTGTGTGTGTGTGTGTGTGTGTTTTCGGGGAGGGAGGGGGCGGTACAATTTGCGTGTGAGCGTGCATGTGTTTAAGGTTGCATGTCTGTAACTTTGTGTATTTGTGCGCGTGTGGAACTTTGCACGTGTGGAACTTTGCGTGTGTGTGTGTGTGTGTGTGTGTGTGTGGTTCTGCATATGTGTGCATGTGTGTATATTCCAGCATCTGCAAAAGGCCTGGGGGGTGGGGGGGTGGGGGAGGGAGGGGGGACCTACAAAAGGCATGTGGCAAGGAGAGCCAAAACAACAAAGGTAACCTTGCCTCTAGTGATGTACTGTATGTACAGACACTGGAGTGGAGGAGAGTGTGTGTGTATGTGTGTGTGTGTTTATGGCGGGGGATAGTGTGAGTGTGTTTGTGCACATGTGTGTTTGTCTGTGTTCCTTTTGGTGCCTCTGTGCATCTGCCACTTTCTTCACTGATGCATAGGTATACATGATGGAAGGTATGAATATTTCAAATGGTTGAAAGCACAATATATATTTAAATGTAAATAACACACATTTGAGTTTACACAATATTCAAAATAGTTTCTTGATTCTGAAATCATGATCATAAATAATGTCGCTTTCAATAAATCCAGTAGTGCTGATGTTTTTTTCAAATTTAATGGAAAAATTGTTAAAAAAACAGTAACACAAACCCAAAGCATGAGAAGTTATTATATGATGGCTACTATTGCAGTATTAAAAGAGGACTGGTGTAGGACAGATGCATGCTGGGAGGCTTCTACCATCACCAATGGGGGATGGAAGCAAGACAGATGCATGATGAGAGACTTTTTCCATGGCTATCACTGTAGCATGGAGTCAGCCTGAGGTAAAGAGAGTAGATTCATCTGATAGACTCTCTGACATTAACGGTATTATCTCACAGCTGCTGCTGCTGTGTGTCAATGTGTATGTGTGTGTGTGTGTGTGTGTGTGTGTGTGTGTGTGTGTTTGTCAGTGTGAGCACAAGCAAGTGTCAAACACCTTTAGGCAGGTCTGACAATTGACCCAGGTATTGCCCTAAAGGGCCCGCCCCATTTGAAGGGTGAGGGAGCATATTGGTCCTCTAACCCGTCAATCAATGATCTCACACCCTGCCACCTTTGCAGCTCGGGGCCCCCGGGGGACGCAAAGGGACAAATACGCCCCTAAGGTTCCAGATAAGAAGCTATAGATTTCAGGGAGACTTAAACCGCACCGCCTCGGCGAGAAGGATACACCCCACACAGGCAGATAAACAGTGTGACGTGGAAAACTTGTACTTCCAGTTTTGTGTTCTTTTCTAGTTTTTGTTTTTCTTTTTGCGTGAGCCTACAAGTCACCTATGCAATGAATAAATTTCACAACTCACTCTAGAAGCCATAGAACCTATTCAAAAGTCATTATAGAACGACATAAATGCATGGATGTCAATCTGGAAATGTTCTTAATTCCTTAAAAATTGATGGTTTAGGAAATTCCATTCATCTGAAAGCAGTCATAGGACATACAACACTCCAAACACTCTACAGTCTAAAAGGTCCCATTTAACATCAATACACAGTTATTTATTTTTGATATTAAATATAAACTTTAGAAACATTTTAGTGTTGTATGGAACTCTTTAATAAAGAAAAAATACGTATTTCCCTATGATTATGCCCAACTACGGAAGAGGATTAGGGTGAAAAAAATGTCATTGTTGTACAACCCTAGGATGGTGTGAAAGAGCTCGTAATGCCTCCACTTAAAATATTTGACTTGGCACCTTTTCTGTCTCTCCTCACTCTCTCTTTGCATATCAGTCGGGAGGTGGTGAGAACGAAGGGAGCGAAAAAAAAACACAACGGAGGAGTATTTAGGGAGATTGGCAGCATAGGTACATCAGATGATCAATCACACTGACAGAAGTGAAATCAACAGGATGGAATGAAGACGAGAGCCCAGAGATTATTCATCATTATTCATTCAGAAGTCTGGGAATAAAGTCCGAATTCTCAGAAAAAAAGTCAGAATTCTGAAGTAAACTCAGTAAATTCAGAAAGTAAACTCTGGCTTTATTCTCAAAATTCTGACTTTAATCTCAGACTCTCAGAATTCTGACTTTAATTTCAAAATTCTGACTTCATTCTCAGAATCCTGGCCGTAATCTCAGAATTCTGAGATTAATCTCAGAACTCAAATAATGTTTTCACATTGCCCCTCCTCTTCTGTACCCAAGGAACATATGAAGACGCAACATTTTTAAGAGTGATCCAGCACTTTATCTCTTACATATTAGTGATGAAGCTCTGACCCCTACTTTGTTCGGTGCGCTTTATTAATGCCTTTGGTTTTGAGTGATGGCTTCAAATGATTTTGGACGGCAATCACAGTAAATTCAGCGGTGGGAGGTTTGTGATCATCTCGAGTGCGGCAGATTGAGTCGAACACGCCGCAATTATCTTCCCGCACGCTCTCCTTTCTACCCGCCGCCATTATCAAAAACTGAATTTCTGATTCCAGTCAGGTAAAAAGAGTGTCCTCCGACCCTCATCAAAACACGGAACATGACTAATGTGCTCCAAAAGAAAAAAACGAACATCACATGGCGTCGAGGAAACCGTTTAAAAAGACACCTGACAGCTCGCTAATTGGCTATTTCTGCTTTCAAAGAGCGGCGCTCCGGCTCGCTCCACTCATGTTCCTCTCATGAAGAACGTGACTGACAGCCGGGTTCGAGACGGAGGTGTGGGAACCACTCCTCCCACATCCTTTTCATGTTGCCTGTTATCGCCTTGAGAATTTTTCTCCGGCTCCGGATGAATTTACTGTGGGGAGAAAAAAAAAATGTATCTTTCGCCATCTGAGCTTATCTTTCCATCAAATATCCTGGAGGAGGAGGAGGAGTGCTGGTGGTGGAGGTGCGGAGGTTATCAAGCGCCGGGTGTGAGGCAATGTTCGACACAGTCAAACTACCCTGATGCCCCGTGTAGTGATTTGTCAAAATGAATTGTGGTCAAGAATCTTATTAATAACTTTATAGGGAAAAAAGGCAAGGCCGCCTTCTCCCTCTCTCTCTCTCTCTCTCTCTCTCTCTCCCTCTCTCTCTCGCCATCACTTGATTTGTTATTGCTGACGATTACAACTGACTCCCTTTCATCTGTGCTTCTCTTTCATGATTGAAGGAAGATTTAATAGGCAAAATCAATAAGGAACTGAAGCTTTCACCTGGACTCACCTGCTGTTTAAAGAGCAGATGTTCTGTTGGATTTCGCTCGGACTCATCAAATCATTTCAAAATTAAATCAATAAATCAATCAATGGTCCCCTTTCCCCTCTCTCTCTCTCTCTCTCTCTCTCTCTCTCTCTCTCTCTCTCTCTCTGTCTTTCTTCCCTCGCCAGGCCTCTGTAGTGTTTTTAAAGCGCTTCTCAATGAAATACTTTGAATTCCCTCGGAGGCGCGGCATCGTGGCGGCGGGGGCTTTTGATAAATCGCTGCTCAGGTGCTGCTCCAATTTGTCTTAGTCATTAACTTTGCTGGGCTGTAACCTATCTGTCATTGAGCGGGACCCCCGAGCAGAGGTTTTTGATGTGTTCACGTGTGTGCGTGTGTGTGTGTGTGTGTATTCATATAGCTTTCACTCGCTTAGAAAAAAAAAACGTTTATTCCTATAGCTTTCACTTGCTTAAAACCCCCAGTTAATTGAAAGGGCCTGAGGTGGTTGGAAGGAGAGAGGACTAGAAACGTTTTTTTTTTCTGTTTTAGTCATTGAGGGGTCAGCTGTGATCATTTTCAACAGCAGGTTCACTGATTTGGAGTAACAGTGCACAGTTAACATCTTTCTTATTGTTTCATTGTCCCATGTTGATCAGTACTGAGCAGAGGTGGGGACTCGAGTCACATGACTTGGACTCGAGTCACAGTTTTAATTGCTTGAGACTTGAGGGTTCTGGGTTCTGGTGACTTGGGACTTGACTCTGACTTGTACTTTGATGACTTGAAAAGGTTTCTAAAGTCTTGACAAAAGAGCTTGTGTTTGTGTAAATGACTTAGATTGAAAGTGATGAGATTTGTTCCAGCAGACGACTGAATTTAAATTCTGTTTTCTGAATTTGTATGGTATGATTGAATTTATTGAAGTTGAAACTGATTATAGAAATCAAACTCATGATGCTCTTACCAAGTTTTTATCCTATTAAAACCATATTGCATTGAAAAGTCCTAGATATTTAGTTTTCTTTAAGATATTCAATTGATACTGGACTCTTCATTTGTTCCGACTTGACTTGCTGTTCTACATTTAGACTTGGGACTTGACTTGAGACTTGTGCCTCAAGACTTGAGACTGACTTGGGACTCGAACAAAGTTGACTTGGTCACACCTCTGGTAAAAAATTGCCAGTATCGGTTAACGTGGGAAGAGAGAGTGGTCGGGGACAAAAAAAGTGTTTTGCATCCTGTGCCTTAAGTGCTGTGGTGTGCATCCTGTTTGTGTGTGTGTGTGTGTGTGTGTGTGTGTGTGTGTGTTAGAGTACACATTGTGTTTGTGTGTGTTTTCAAACCTGACTCGCAGGTTTTTCAGTCCCTCTTGGCGGCCGACTCAAAGCTTGAGAGAAAGAGCGCCGACAATTGATGTTCAAAGCTGCCGGCGCCGGGTAATTCATTGCACAGTCAACGATGAATGTGTTTGCGGTGGGTGGAGGCATGTGCAGGTGTTGTGTTGTGGGGTGAATTAAGGTAATGCCAACTCAGGCCTTTGTAATGAAGGTGTCATTATGATGTACTGCGGCGTGTTCTCCAATTTCACAACGTGTGTGTCATGCCATCAAGGACGCTAACATCAACCTTTTGCATATTCATGCAGGAGTGTGCACTAGGTTGAGCATGTGTGTGTGTGTGTGTGTGTGTGTGTGTGTGTGTGTGCATGTACGGTTGCTTTGCGGTTATGCGCTTGTGTGCCATTGAGTGTTTGGGCATGTATATTTTTATTTGTGTATCACACAGTCTGCACATCAAAGACACCCTCATGGTTTGTGAAGAGGAGGAGGAGGAGGAGGAGGGGAAAGAGATGGAAGAGGAGGACAATGGGATGGTGAACGACTGGTGTCATACACACACACAAACACACACGCACACACACACACACTACTTAATGCATGCCTGCAGACACACTTCTGGGTAGTTAGAACTGTATGTTATCTGCCCCAGCCTGCAGATTCTTAGAAAAACCTAATTCCCTAGGTTTCGTGTGTGTGTGTGTGTGTGTGTGTGTGTGTGTGTGTGTAGGTGTGTGTGTGTGTGTGTGTCAAGTAAAGGCAGAGAGGATTTAAACAGCGTCCTGCTCCATCTGCATTGCAAAGCACACATGTGGTAATTGACAGTGGAGAACAGAGAGAGAAAGAGGGAGAGAGGGTGGAGGGGTGGAGGGGGTTGGGTTGGCACATGGGACTGTGGATGGATGCTCTCTCTCTCTCTCAGGCTGGATGGTGTGTGTGTGTGTGTGTGTGTGTGTGTGTGTGTGTGTGTGTGTGTGTGTGTGTGTGTGTGTGGAGCCATGAAGAGTACGGTGGTATCATCCACTCTCAGTATTCCCGGGGCTGGAACAAAGCTTGACATCATGGTTCTTACTCAGGAAAAATAAAAAATAAAAATTCCTGAAGTAATGATTTTGAAATGAGGCTTTACCCAAACCAACTGTCCCTCTCCCTTGGTGGAGGGGCCTGGGACAGCTGGTGTGTTAACACATCAAGGTGCCCCTGGTATTGTGTGTTACACGCTTAAAAGTGTGTGCTGATGTCAATCAAGTTGAATAATCTAACATACAGCACACTGAGAGAAGTGATGCTGACAAAAAATGTTTCTTTATGTGATTTTCTCAAAATTTTGTTTATTATCAAAGTGAAAAGCAGATTTTTCTTATTACTGTTTGAAATGGCAATAGTTACTTTTTTAGGGTTTTGCTTGCAATAATAAATTGCTGTGGACACTAATTTCACAGTCAAAATTTTACTGTGGAAATTACAAGAAAATTCAGTGTGTAAATGGATGTAATGGCCGGACAAAATGTAATACAAGAATGCGGTATCAGGTTGAATTTGCTTTATAGGTGGATACAAGTTAAGTTGCCTCCTCATAGTTTGATAGGAGCATTACATTTCACAGTGTGAACTATTATATATTAGCATAGTCAAAATTTGAAATTCTTCCACTCTTAATAAAAAGGATTCTAAATAGTCGCAAGAAGTGGTTCTTTAGGCTTTTACCATAGCAGCAACATTTTTGGTGCTATAAAGGACACTTTAAGATTGTAAGTAAATGTTCAAAATCAGCAAAAAAAAATAAAATTAATTAATTAAAAACCACACTTTTTTTTCTGATTTGAAATTTTATTATTTTAAGAGGCCAGTACTTCTATACTCCCCTAATCATTTTAATGATGTTGCTTGTTTTAAATTGTTTCCCATGCAGAGGAAACGCATGATCATGCAGGTTTGCATTTGTCCAAAAATTTCAAATCATTACCCAAATTTTTCAGCGATGTACCACAATAAGTTAAACATGAACAACAAACAATCAACAATGGGTTCATTTTCCACTTGATCGACCCCATTCCTGTAAATTATGTGATAAATGAAAAAGCATTCATAATGAAAAACACCACGGTGCGGTGGGGTTTACTGATCAAAGTTGAATGCTGGGGACATACAGGAATATCAATTATACATTATACATGCGAACATTATCAAAGAAGAGACGCGGCGATATGCGACGATCTCAAACAAAGGCGCTCTTACGGCCGCTCCGTTAATCGACACTGACGGTTAATGAAGTTTTAATTTACACCTAATCAGATCTTGTAAGCCATGCCCAGTCGCCTCGGCCCGTACGGGGAGGCAGAGGGGCCAAAAGACTGGCTCCTCAGAGACCTCCACTCAGCTCTCATCAGCGTTAAGAAACCTCTCCTCCTGCTCCTTGGCATGGGATGTATGCTTTGAACCAGTCGGTGTGTAATTTAAATGTTATTTCTCTGTCATTGCTCCTTTGTTACATGGATAACACAAGAGATTAACAGGCAAAATGGAGAAAAAGAGATGGGTTACATACATCTAAGGCTGGACTGGAACATCAACCAGTTATACCAATAATGTAGTTCTTTATTTTATTTTCCACAATTTATACTGTATGTAATTCTTCTGATCTCCATATTCCAAATGTATAAACCAGAAAACAATGACTCTGTTTAGGAACATTGAGTCGTTGGTCATTTGAATATAAATTGGAGGCTGACTTAGATTAAAATTAATGTTTGAATTATTACAACTATTGTAAATGAGCGTTATTTTATAGAAATGCTAACAGTTTTCAGCCAGTAAATGTGCCCATATCACAGTAAGGTCACTTCACAGACTAGACTAATCTATCCAAAACCATTAGATTTGGTCATCTGCTCCCCAAACATTGCTACAGTACATACTAGATACACTGAATGTACAAAATGATATATTGAGTTGTGGTCGCTTTTGCACAAACCACATTTCAACTGTCTCAAAGCAAAAATCAAAATCCTTCTCTAACTCGTCTGCTTCTCTTTATCTACATCTCCTCCTTGATTGGTATATATTTAATAAGGGAACTCAATAAGGGATAATGACTTCTACCTGGATTCACCTCATCAGTGGACTTCATGAAACGAGGAAGTGTCCCAAATATTTTGTACATTACATTATTTATTTTAGTACATTACATTTAGGGTGATTCTCACTGTATGTTCTTACAATACTCCACTGATTTAAACATGGATTAATGCTCCAGATTAAGGCCATTTTTTTTTTTTATAAAGAAAACACATTTCATGATATGAAACTCATTTAAAACCCATTGCATAATTTCAAACAAGTGTATACATAATGTAATACATACAAGTGTATCTCTACAAGGAAAGATGTTTTTCTTAATTGTTTCCTGCATTCCTCAAAAGTTTCCTTTATGAAAATCCACAGCCATGATACACCCAAACTGGCAGGTGTCTTTTAAATAGTTTCCCCCACTTCTAATAGTGTACAAGACAGTGTGTTATTGTGTGTTAGAGACTCTTCAAAATAAGAGTGTCGTTCACTGTGTTATACGATCCGTACTTCCAAGACTGACAACACTTTCAAATGCTTTGAAGTAAGTATCTTTATTTTTGTGTACACTTATGGATTTTTTATTGCCTTGGCAAGGCACATGGTGAAGAGAGAAGGCTGTCATATCTTTCAAGTATCACATTCACCATTGCACAATAGAACCGAGGCAGCCTGGGATGATGATCTCTCTCTCTCTCTGTGTGTGTGTGTGTTTGTGGAATGAATAAGTGCCAATCCTTTCTTAAGAGCTGAATGGCTTTAGTGAGAGGACACAATTGTCATTTTCTCATTTTCTCTCTCTCTCTCTTTCTCACCACACCTATACACTCAACCATACACTACGCCTTAATTATCATGCCTAAACTGATATGAACATTATCACTGACACCTCATTGGGAGAAACCCAACGGTAGCCTATTGCTTTCCCATTGACAACAAAGTGAGTCGTGAGTTGTTTTCGTTTGGCAGAGTAAACAAAAAGACTGTGGTAGCATCAAACCGGCAGCCAAATAACAAAGACGGGCTAAAGAGATTGAAGTCAGGTGAAGGCATTTCACTTGAGGTTGCACTGACACGCTTTTAATTAAAGCGTTCCCACACCTCCCTGTTCCAAAGGCCCGTGAGGTAAAATGAATCATTATGTGCTCTGTGTGTGTGTGTGTGGGTGGGTGGGTGTGTGTGCATGTGTGGACTGCAAGTCAAAAGGAAGCATTATTTTCAGACTGGTTGCCTGACAGTAATGAGAGTTCTTCCACACAACCTGTTTCCTATAAGTTGGTAGCGCATCATCAGTGGCCTGCAAACACCTCATATCTCCCATTTTCACTTTTTTTTCTGTTTTTGACGGCTGATGTCTCCGGAAAGTTTTAACACTGGGACAAAGACAAACCATTATGCTTTGTAAAGTGTTGAAATCACATTGGGTTCAATGGGACAATGAACCAGTTTTTTCTAAATTAGTGAAAAATTAAGTTACTAAAATAACATACTACAGGACCAAATTGGGTTTGGGCTTACACATTGTTCAAGTCATTCAATTACTCCCAAAACTTTATTTGATTCTCTTTCATTCTTCATTCGCTATCAAATATGATACAAGTGTGGCCCTGAAAAGTATTATTTGATGTGGACAAGTGGCTACTTGCAGCTCTCTGTTTGTTCATGTTGAGGTTGCTGTGTGTTGGGTTCATCGTCCAAATTGGTGTATTGTAGGTTACAGTATAGTTGTGTTCTGCTGACTGGATCATGACTTCAAGGTGGGTCACAGGAAGATGAAATAGAGTCCCACGATGAGCCTGAAAAAACAGCATCTAAAGTGTGTTATTTTACCAAAACTTTCCAGAGTAAAGTATTGTATGTTTATACAGTAGGTTGGCAAAGTCCAAGTATCAAGGGTAACCTTTGGCCAGTCTAGGAGGTAATGGGAACTGATTCAAAAGTAACAACACCAGTCATTCATTTGCTTAGGCTTCTGTAAGTCTAAGCAAAGTCACCTATACTCTGGGGTCTCTTTCAGTGATTTTGGGGCTCTTCTCGAATGCGATTCAGCGGATCATATATGTCATACCCCTCACAGGCCAAATGTCCCGACCGCATACTTTCTCATGAGAGGGAGAACTCAATCTGTGTGCGGTGTGAAATCCACGATATGTCATAGCGGGCCCCGTCAGCTGCGCCGCTCATTCACGTACTGTATTGTTGACTCAAAATAAAGCCGGTTCGGTTTCAGACGGGGGGGAGCCGCGAGATCAGATTCCAGTTAAGATGCCGTCAACTGCGAAGTGGATTCTCTGAGGAATGTCACATTTGAGATCCGTGCCGGCGGAGGGGAATGTTTATCAAAACAAATAAAATACCGCAGGATCGCTCTGTGATAAGCCGAGATGGGAAAATGTGCGCCGGGGTAGTTGGAGTAACTTTTGTTTCGGCAAACATGGCAACTTTCCCCGGCAGAAGCCCAATTGTTCCCCATATCTTTGCAGAGGTAGCTACTGTGGAAGTTGGCAATCCTCAATTTATACTATATCCTTGAGTTGTCCCTTGTGTGTTGAGACCATTGAATGAACTTGACACCAATTCAGTCTATTTAAAATACATTGTGAAATGTCAAAGTCCTTAACGAAAAACAAACAAAACAACATTTTATCCCATGTTTAGCCATAACTAGCCTGAGGTTTTCTCATGTTTTGCAGATGTAAACAACCCAGTTTCTGGACCCAGCCACCCCTCCGGCCTCCAGATCATTAGCGGTTTCTCGTTGTCTTATAAACAATGTTTGTTCAGTGTGAAGACCTTGTTTCATGAGTGTAGCATGCATAGTAGATGTGGATACATTGGTGATGCACTATCTGCCTTGAGTTGCTCATCTCAACCAATAAAATTATCCCTTGCTGCATGTTTAATTGCAAAAAAGAAAAGATATCCAGGATGTCATCCCATTTAAATAAAATAAATAGAATA
Source organism: Centroberyx gerrardi (assembly GCF_048128805.1). Lineage (NCBI taxonomy): Eukaryota > Metazoa > Chordata > Actinopteri > Beryciformes > Berycidae > Centroberyx > Centroberyx gerrardi. The sequence continues at coordinate 26,360,982 of NC_136008.1, read as the reverse complement.
TTTTGGGAGAGGCTTGTTCAAGTCCTAAAACACGCTTATTTTATTTAATCTGTATTTGCCCTATATTCTGTGCAGGAATGAAAAAAAAATGACATGCACAAAAAATGAAAGAAAATGTCAAACCACCACCAGTAGAATTGACAGTTAAAATTTAAAAGGTTCTAAAAGCTGGACCAGTTGGGAGCCACATCAGACTAAAAACCAAACACAGGACCACAGACAGAAAGATAAAAGACAAGTTTATTGATTGCTTAAAATGATCAGTCTCGGTTCTACTGGTTGGACTGCGACTGGCAGCGGCACGACCTTCAGTCACCAGGGGCCTGTCCGGCTCTACAGAGAGGACATAAGAGACAGATTTAAAACAGGATACAGATAATAGTTTACAGGCTGTCTGCATCTACAGAACTGAGGACAGGCTGGCAGCAACCACTCATGACCGGGTTTTGCGGCAGGCATTTTCTTACAGGTCAGTAATAAAAATTATAAACGTCGCTGTTGGGTAGCATAACGTGCAAGCTTGCTATACAGTCTCTCGGTTTTGCTAGTCCCGTTTGGGTCTAGCACAGCAGTAGCCCCCAAGGCGTTCCTTAAAAACCATTTGGGTAAAATCTTTCACTTCATGTAGGTAAGGTTTCCTGACCGAAATTTTGCCAACATAAGCTTTCTGAAATCCTTGAGCCCTTTTCTGTTACGCGAGTAAAACATATTGTCAAAGTGCCACAAATGTTTTATCCGCACGGTTTTTAAATGGACCGCAGTTCTAGCACAGCACAAGTAGCACAACACACGCAGTGGTTTGTGATCTGGCTTTGCTATCATACCCTGCTTTACAGTCAAGATGCTTTACAATAGAGTCTGAAAGTAAATAACGAACAGTCCACAGTTTCTACTATAAAGCAAAACACTAAAGAATGACTGGTTTGAGGTTGCTTTGTTAGAGCAGCACTTGAATTTGATCTTCTGCTCGCTAAATCACACTAACATAGCCTACTTTGTGTCACTGGCTGTCACTGTTTGGCTGTATAACATAATATAAAATAAAAACAGAAAGTTATGGTTAATTTGTATAAGACAGTGGCCAAAATAGAACTTTTAAGCATTTCTAAACATTTTGGTAAAATATAGTAGTTTGTGGACACATGCTTAAATAGGCTATATAGGTTATGTTAGGTTATACACTAACAAATATCAACAGCAACGACATCAGGAACATCTTGTTTTCGGTGGACAGCCAGAACTACATAATGTCTGTGTATTTCTAATCACAAGAGCTTAAAAAAGGGGTCTTACTTTGGTTAAATAACACAAAAAATACTGTAGCGCCAATGCAGCACCACCAACGTTATCCACCCGGAAGTAAGTTCTTTGTTGTTGTGACATCACGCTGATATACGCCTATACACCCTCACACTAATTACTCATGCCTTTCAGCTGTGCCACTACAATCTTCCACCACCCTTCAGGGTGCATTCAGGTACACCGCAAACAGTTAAGATAAGAATCCACTTATTGAAATTTCACACATTAAATAGGCTCTCTGTTTCATGCTGCCCAGACTGTCCATTTCATGACACACTCCCCCACTTTTTCCTGTCCACGTCCTCGGGGACCAAATTGCTCGGCCAGCATTAGGATATGCAACCTCCCCCCTTGATGTATATTGCACTCACCAGCGATAACGGACTGGCGGCTGGCCCAGGTTTGTCCTCTGTGAGCGCCAGGGTGGAGAAGGTTGGGGGTTCTCAGCAATTCGAAGCCCGGCCTCATAGACATTCCTTTGGGAGCCTAGCATCAGCCATTGGGTTGCCATATCTGCTGCGGAGTCACTGGCATCGTCATCGATGGGTTGGATTTCAGCCTGTATGGGGGCTTGGAAAGTACACAGACGTAATCTATTGCGGTGGATGGTCCGGAAGGGACCCTCTTTACCCTCTGGCTGTACCTGGTATGTTGGCCCACCAGGCGAGGGTTGCCCAACCACCACTTGTACACCTGATTCCCACCTGTCAGCAAGCTTCCCTTGGTCATAGCGGCGGGTTGTGTGCACCAACACCCGCTCCCCAGGGAGAAGAGGCTGGGACTTTGCCTTTTGGTCATAACGCTCTTTGTCTCGGGAGGAGGTGCTCCTGAGGTTCTCCCCCACTTTTTGGTAGGCCAGAGCCAGTCTCTCGTGGTGGAGCTGTACCCACCCTTTGGTGGTGACCTTAGTTGTAGGCTTCCATACCCCAGATGCTACCTCCACTGGAATATGTGCATTCCATCCATACATGAGGAAATGGGGGGGTATAGCCTGTAGAAGAATGTAGAAGAGTTGTTATAGGCCTGTACCAATTCTGGCAAATGTTGGACCCACCTTGAACGTTGCTCAATTTCCAGGGTACCCAACATGTTGAGTAGGGTCCGGTTCCAGCGCTCACAGGTGGCATTGCCCTCTGGGTGGTATGGGGTTGGGGCCAGTAGAAGCCTCTGTGGAGGTTGGAGCAGATTTTTGCAGCCCCCAAGTGACCTTGACGTCTGTGGTACTCGTCCCATGTAGCCCACCGTTGCTGTAGAGGAACAAGGATCTGAGACATTAATTCTTTAGTGGCTGGGTCTTGGATCCACCGAAGCAACACTCCATCCAGCATTTCCACTCGGTCCCACTGCCTGAGGAGTCTGGTCACTGCTGCAGTCTCGTTCTTGCGCTCATCTTTGGTGGGTAGCTGTCCTCTGCTGACGGGTTGGCCCTCATCTTTGGTGGGTAGCTGTCCTCTGCATATGGGTCGGCCCTGCTCTTCCCACCTCAAACCAGGCTAAATAGTGTCCTCAGTGGAATTCTGCTGCTGCACATGGGCTGTAGAAGGGACCCTTGCCCTCCCCCCTGAATCCCTGGTTCTGTGTCTCTCCTGCTGGAGTGGTCTCCTTGGGCTCGGGCTACTTAGCCTCTGGTCTCCCCTTCGCTGATAAGGGGTAGGGCTACGAGGGTAGCGTTGGTGACTGATCGGGCTGTTGTGAGGAGGAGGTACCAGTTGCACTGGGGGAGATCGAAACCTCTGGAATTCCTGCTGGATGGTCTCACGTATATGCCCCTTCACTTCTTCCAGGATCTCCTCCTTCAGCTCCGCCTTCCAGCCTGCTGCCTGGCTCAGAGACACCCTTCTGTCAGTAACAGAAGCACACGTCGAGTCTGGCCAATCCCCCTCCATTTGATCCATCTCCATGTCCAGAGCCAGCTGCCGAATCCTGGCAAATGTCAAATCTGGGTCCTGTCTAAGTTGTCTCCTTACCCCACTTCAAATGGCTCCCAGCTGCAGTCCTGAGACAAACTGGTCACGTAGTTGGACATCCATCCGTCAAGGAGTCTGGGGGTCTCTGGTCTGTAGCCTTTTACCTAGCTCTCTAAGGCAAAGAGCATAGGCTCGAACAGTTTCTCCAGGCTTTTGTCTGCAGTCAAAAAACATAGAGCGAAGTGAGCCAACAAATTTGTATGGCAAGCTAAAAACAACAGGTAAAAAGAGGTCTGTTACCACAGAACTTCTCCTCTGTCAGGCTCCTCTGGCTTAGGGCTTTGATGCTCCAGGGGGCTCTGCTCAGTCACGTCCCAATCCGTTTTGGGTCAGGAGGTATCACAGTCCACGTTTTAAGCAGGTCCGGCTTCCACTAGCCTGCTGGTCACAATATACTCTACAGGTAGTAGGTGGGGGGGGGGGGAGAGGTCACAAGCACAGCAGTTTACTTTCCTTCTTTGTAGTCCAGTTGTCCATGTACTTCCTCTGGCAGGGTTTGCAGGCAGGGAGGGAGGGAGTCCTGTCTTTGCAGCACAGCAGTACGTTGTCTTCTGGTCCCACGGCTCTCCCCCCAGTCAGCTCTAAAACACAGCTTATATACACCCTCACACTAATTACTCATGCCTTTCAGCTGTGCCACTACAATCTTCCACCACCCTTCAGGGTGCATTCAGGTACACCGCAAACAGTCAAGATAAGAATCCACTTTCACACATTAAATAGGCCACATGTTTCATGCTGCCCAGACTGTCCATTTCATGACATAATAATCCCCACCTCTCGTATATCCACCTTTAATGGAACGTACATGAAACTACTCAGTAAAATATAAGCATCTAGCTCAAGGGTGCCCAACCTTTTTTGAACCAAGATCTACTTTTAAAGTTGCCAGTCTGCCGAGATCTACCAGTCCAAATAGGGAGCCGTAGCCATTACTGATAGTAGCCTACCTATGTATTTAATATGCACAACAAACAGAAAAGTAATCCAGATATAATAAAAGGTAGTTCTCTAAGTTGGAAAAGTGGAAATAAATGTATTTCTCTACCTTAGTGGGACCGCTGGCACTGGGAGGAGGCAGCTAGTTTCTCGTAGTCAGGGCAGTAGGAGCTGGTTGCAAGCCTTAGGCAGGCCACAAGGTGGTCATCCGTCATTGTGGATCTGTACTTTGACTTGATGATTTTCATGTGAGAGAAAGCATACTCACACAAATAAGTTGATCCAAAAAGTGCTGTCAAGTTCAAGGCGCATCTTCTGAGTTTGGAATACTTTTGTTCCAGCAGTAGGTTCCAGAACTCTCCATTCATGCCAGGTGTTGCCCTGGATTTGATCTCAATGTCATTTTGCAGTGTGAGAATCTCATTCTCAACAGCAGAGCTATCCAGGTGGAACAGTGATACTACTTTGGAGGCAATGCAATCCACATCAATACTTGCACCAAATGGAAAACACAGATAGCTGGCAACAGGCTCGATGGATCCAAAGTCAGTAAAGCGCTTCTCAAATTCTGACAAGATGCTCTGAACTTGCTCCTCATAACGTGTACTGTCAAGCTGCACAAAGTCTTTGCCCTGATGTTGAAGTTCTGCCTGCATGTGAGGAAAGTTCCGCAGGTCACAGCGTTGCAGCCTACTTGACAGCAGTTGTATCTTGCTTTTAAATGTGTTCACTGAACTGATCATGTTGATCACATATTTATCCTTACCCTGCAGCTCTAAATTAAGCTCATTGAGCAGGTCAGTGAGATCTGTCAGGAACACTAAATCCAAAAGCCACTGGTAGTCCTCTAGCTGTGCATATTCTGCATGTTTTGAAAGCTTCAGAAAATCTTTGATTTCAGGCAACAACTCAGTGAATCTCGCCAAAAATTTACCTCTGCTTAGCCATCTAACATCTGTGTGCAGCAGCAGGTCTGTGTGTTCTGCGCCTGTCTCCTCCAAGTGAGCATGGAATAACCTTCTCTGTAGACTCCTGGCCCCAACGAAACACACAATCTTCATCGCAACATTCATCACTTCTTTCATATTTAAAATCTTCCCACACAATGCTTGCTGGTGAATTATACAATGATAATTAAGGAGATTCACTTTGTTCGCACAACGCAATGAACCCACTAGTGCGGCCTACCATAGCTGGAGCACCATCAGTTGTGATGGAGATGAGCTTAAAGAGGGGCAATTGGCTCTTGTTAACAAATTCCATGAAAGCGTGGAAAATATCTTCGCCTCTAGTGTGTCCTTTCAATGGCAAAATGGTGAGTAGCTCTTCTTTTGCACTTATGTCTCCAAAAACCATTCTGATGAAAACACATAACTGTGCCACATCTACCATATCAGTCAACTCATCGAACTGGAGAGAAAAACACTCACATGTGTCAATGTCCTTCTTCAGTTGCTCCTCGACATCCTCTGCCATTCCCTCGCATCGCTGTGTAATGGTATTCCGGGATAATTGCACGTCCTTAATAGCAGCCACGATATCCATTTTATTCTTAAAGTCACCGAAGAGTGCGTCTGCAGCCTCGACAAACGCTTCTTTAACAACTTCGCCATCCTTGAAAGATTTCTTGTGTTTAGCAAGAATGTGACTGACGCAATAAGATGCTATCGTTGCAGCCTTACCCTTGGTGTTGGGCCTGGTAAAAATTGACTGCTGTGCTGCTGACTGACCCTTCAATTCCCACACTTTTCGCATTTTGAAATGCCGCTCCAAATTACCCTTCTTCGGTAAGGCCACGCTCACATTGCAGATAAGACAGATGGACTTCGAATTTGAGTAAACAAAAAAATAATCCTCCTCCCAGTCTGAATGAAAATTTCGATTTTTTGGCTTCTGCCAAAAAATAGCTAACTAGTCGATCATGGACAGCTCTCAACTTCTCCAGTCACGCCAGGTTCAGACCGGATGCGGAAGCGCCGCGAAGCGCCATGAAGCGTCAATTGGTTGCCTAGCGACAACTGGCCAGTAGCCAATAGCAAAACTGTGATGTGTTGAAGTGTATCTGGCAGGATAGGACACCAGAGGTTGCACGGTGAGAAAGGAGAGTGCGCACAGGAAAACGCTGATACACACCTTTCTATTTTATTGACTACACTTCTCGCAATCGACTGGGAATCAGATCGACTGGTTGGGCACCCTTGATCTAGCTGATGCCCTTATCAAAAGCAATCTAAGTGCAACAGTAGAAAAGGTCAGTATCAGTAAATATCATAATCGCCATCAGCCAATTCATGTACAAGTGCAAGGGAAACAAAGAGCTGCAAAAGAGAAAGGATTTTAGCTGTCACTCAATGAGCAGCATGAACCATCAAAATCATAAAAAATATAGCTGTAGTGTTCTCAGATTGACATATAAAAAGAGCGTTTTTCAGCTTTGGCTGCTGATCATAAACGTGGTGCTGGAGCAGTTGAGGGTGTCGTCTCTCTCTCTCTCTCTCTCTCTCTCTCTCTCTCTCTCTCTCTCCCTCTCCCTCTCCCTCTCGCGACTTCTGCTCATTCAAACAGAAGTAACAGCAACTGCCAGCGACACATTTTGACATCTGCTGTTGGTGGCAGTATTTCATGACAAACATCCACACCGGCCTGTCTACATCCACGTTTGACACGAGCGTGCAGCCGTCATCACCGGCTCCACAAAGCAGCTACAGGCCGCTAAGCCGCAAATCCTATTTTTGACCGCGGCCGATAATTCTCGCAAAAACCAGAGAGTCAATATTTTATCACAGGGGTACAGCAAACACATGCAGATGCATTGTTGGTATGTTTTCCTCTTAAATATTGATTCCTAAGCCACTCTCCAACCATCTGGTCTGTGGAGTATATTCTGCACAACACACACACACAAACACACATGCAAACACACACATGTATATACGCAGGTGCATGCAGGCACACACATATAGATGCATGTGCAAATGTGCACATGCGTCACACACACACACACACACAAACACACACACCCACATATACACAATGCTCTCTCTCTGTCACACACAAACACACACACCCACATATACACAGCGCTCTCTCTCTGTCACACACACACACACACACACACACATATATGCAATAATCTCTCTCTGTCACACACACACTGGCTTTCACACAAACCCATGCACACACACACCCACACACACACACACACACACACACAAACACACGCAGACACACTCACAGATAAACACCCTCACACCCACATACACACACAATTCTTTCACACCCACACAAAGACACAATGCATGCACACACACACACACCATACGTCCTTGCTCAGAGGAAAAGGAGACTTCCTTCCAAAAAATTAGTAAAACAAACAACACATGAAAGGAAGTCCAATTTGTTTTGTCCTGGACTCCAAATGTAATTTTATGTCCGCGCTCTAAACTGCAGCCATGTTGCCTGCAACAAAGGCCTCGTTCCACTCATTTCCTTCTTTCTCTATATGTCACCGCCGAAGTGCCTGTGGACCGCTCCGAGCCGCAGATGTTGCCACAGCACCTCCTTCCTCCTATACAAGCAGATTTTTTTTTTTTTCCCGTCAGCGTAATTGTATTAGAATGCACCTCCAATCCTCTGTAACAGAAAGATGTAAGCCGCTTCGCTTGCTTGTGGTGGGATCAACAGTCTCTCCCTTTTAAAAGCCTCGGAAAGCTGTGTGTGTGCGTGTATGCGTGCGTGTGTGCGTGTGTACATACATCTATGTGTACACTGACTGTGCGCCCCCTGCTACACACACACACACACACACACACAAACACGCAGTATAAGCAGAACCACCCCTGTGTAGTGTGATTAGGTATAGCTGTCGCTGAATTGTGCTGAGCACAGCCAGGGCATTGCTGAGGATTGGGTTGCCCTGTCTCCATAGAGAAAGAGAGAGAGAGAGAGAGAGAGAGAGAGAGAGAGAGAGAGAGAGAGAACACACACACACACACACACACACACACAGAGAGAGCCTGTCTGTCTCCACCTTGTCTTTAGCCAGCCGCCAGGAAGCAGCTGGCCTGAATATCTGAGTGCCTTTAATGAATTGAAATCTTTTGGGTGTGAGGATCCAGTGATTAAATGCAATAAGACTAATATTCCTGGGTGGGTTGGGAGTCGAAAGAGGATTGTCCACAGAGAGAGAGAGAGAGAGAGATGGAGGAAGAGACAGAGCGAGAGAGGAAGAGAGGGAGGAGTGCGCTTGGCTCAAAGTGCAGTTCTCTCTCCTCTCTCCCTCCCCCCCTACCCACCCACCCCTCCTCTCCTCTTGGGGAATAACCCTATTTAGAGCAGAGGAGGAGTGGGGTTGGAGCTTTAGAGGAGAGAGAGGAGAGGAGGGAGGAAAAGAGGGGTGGATGTGGGGGGGGGGGGGTCCATTTGTGAGTATGGCCGGAGGATTACTTTTCATTTAGATCATGCCGGAGACACGTTGAGGCACTTTGAGCTTGACCCTTCCAAGGCCATCTGCCTAAACCACTATGGCAATAGAAGCATAAAAGCTATGAACTGGTTTTGACATGTTATCAAGCTGTTTGTTTTTGTTGATTTCAGTTGGCGGAGTCGTGGATTTACTTTCAATTCATTCCAGGACTTAGATTTTCTTCACAATTTTGGCACAAAAACGGCGAGTTCTTATCCATCCAACTAAGCAATGCAGTAACTGACAATGAATGCCACATCGTCAGATGAATTTCAGTTTCTGTTTTAAATCAATTCGATGGAATGTCAATGGACTCCAGCTTTGGTAGCTGCACTGTACCTTTTTTTTAAATTCAGCTTTTCACTCAGTTCTTCAGCATGTCATTCTATAGCCTCTTTCACATTTGTCAGTGGTTTGTAAAATGTATTTTTTGATCGTTCTCCTTCACTGGATCTAAGTAGAGAGAGAGCCGCGACTCGCCACACAGGTCATAAACCGGATTGACACCCATGACATCACGAGCGCGAGCTGCACCTTATCCCACGGAGCAACTGAGACGCCCAATTCTGTCACTTATTTTGTAGGATCTGGTGTGCTAGATATCCCTCTAATGCCATCGGAGGGACGTGCACAGACTTAGAAACCCTAGTCAAGCATTCAAAGAAAGCAGTGAGATCAGTTTTGTCATTAGGGGTATCAAGTAAGAAGCTCCCGTCATGCATTCAGTTTACTCATTAAATTAGGCCCATGGCACTTCCACAAGGCAGTTATGACATGACTACCAATTTTTTTTTTATATATTCCTACATGGGAGTAATTTGAGACAAAAAAGCTTGCTGTGTTTATGTTTCACGCCTCAGTCTTGTTCGAGTATCACCTTATCGAGTTAAATTTTCCCCAATTGTTCATGTTAACGGCTTTCATTTATCTCACACATGATCCAAATGGTGCAGAGCAAATACATGATGTGTATTTTAAACACAAGAATGTGCTCAAGGTATGTCCTGTCGACAAGTCTTCACATTCAGCTGTTTCCCGGCACCTTCTTTTATTTCCCGCCATAAAAGGATAACTGTACAGTAGTTTATGAATTTATGAGTGATGTTTTGAAACTCATCTGAAAACTTAAAATGGACTTGTATGGGACTTCGTCTAACATCTTTCTTCATTTCAAAGAATGCATCCTATAACCCTTACAAAAATATCACATGTGAAATCCTCCATTTCACATGTGAAAACCACACTTTCCACATGTGAATATATAATATGTGTGTCAAAGTCACATGTGAATTCGACATTTTCATGTGATTGTCTCTATTCCCATTGAAAAAACGAAGTCTGTGTCATAAGGTCACATGTGAATTTTCACATGTGATTGGCTTTATTCACATGTGAACTGAAATCTTTACATGATTAATGACAATATATTGTAAGACTGGCTATTACAGTAAAGGCCTACACCGACTTTTAGGGGAGTTAACTGCAGTATTTGCTATCTCTGAAGTACTGCTATACTGCAAACTATCAAAACAATTTGAAGTGGTGCAATATGTTTTTAGGCTATTCTCAAATTGCTATTGCCAAATTCAAACATTTTGGCAGCTTATATATTATGGCTTACACTGGGCTTCTGGGCATGTCTTCCAGGTTATTTTCATTAAATGAGCATCATAGCTCAGTTTTTTCCACCGCGCATTTACATTTAACGCCGTCTGATTTGTGCCCTGCCCCGTTTCCTCGGTGAAAGAGTAGCTTAGGTTGAAAGCTGTAGATTTAAGTGAAAAGCCGTGACACTAAAGCGCACGCTTAAAGCAAAGCTTCGTTTAATTAGCCGACACGACTGACAGATACTATTTAACATGAATCACTTCCCTGATATGTCTCGCGCGCTACGTGGCGGGGAGGAAGGTGCGGCGCAGACATGTCGAGCTCGTTTATAAAGCGCTCCAGACAGGCAGGAGAAGAAGAGCGCGTCTTTTGATGTCTGCCTCATCCACTTGTTGGTCTCACTGATCTAAAAGGCTGACAGTTCGCAACGCAGGGCAATGCAGTTGACTGAGTGTTGTGCACATAGGCAGAGAAGTGATCACATATGCATGCATGTACAGTACATATGTAAACATACACACACACATGCAGTGACATTAGCCATAAGGAAAAAAAAACCTGAATAGTATGTAGTCGTTTAGGATTAAATCACATCAGGGGTTTAAAATATCTCATGCAAAAGAGGTGTAATACATATAGAAGAGATTCTCAGTATGCTGCAAGTTTTGCAAGATTTTCAGTATGTTGCAGTATGTAACTCTCTTAAAACTGACCTATTTTATATAAAAACGATGATAATTTTTTTTTTTTTTAAAAGAGCGCAGGAGTATATAGTATACTTCTCAGGTTTTTTTCAAGGTGCAGAACACCAAAGATTATGTTAACAAATCACCTCAATGGCCTGTAGAAAAGTAACACTTTTCATTTGTTGCCCTCTTTCTCTTTCTCTCTGTTGGTCTCTGTCTGTCACTCATTGTACTTCACTCTTCTTCTCTTTTCCTCTCCCAGCCAGTCTGTGATTCTGTGTTTATTACCCACTTCCAAAATTCCCTGACAATTTTATGTGTTCCTGTGTGTGTGTGTGCGTGTGTGTGTGTGTGAGTGCACAAAAATGCATGGATGTGTATGTGTATATATGTGAGGTGAGTATGTGTGTGTGTTTCAGTGTCTGCATAGTGTACAGTATGTTGGAATGAGCATGTGGAAGGTGTCTCCAACTGTGTTTAATGTTGACAAACTGTTTCCGGGGTTGTGCCTGTGTGTGTGTGTGTGTGTGTGTGTGTGTGTGTGTGTGTGTGACTGTACTAAAACAGCGGTAATAGTTGGGTAATAGTAGCATCCGCTTACTGTTCTAAATTTATGTCTGATGTCACCGTTCTGCCACTAACACTATCTCTCACTTTTAAGACAGTCCAGCACTGTGTGTGTGTGTGTGTGTGTGTGTGTGTGTGTGTGTATGTGTGCATTTCAAAGGGGTTATATTGTCAATATCATTATGATATTGTACATTTAAGAATATAATATTCACACCTATGGATCTAATTTAATAAGACAGACCAGCTGAGAAATACCATACAATTCACATCCGCCTCTCCTATTTCTTCCTTTACTTGTCTTTCACTTTTCCTTTCCTGTTTTTTCTCTCTCGCGCTCTCTCATGTCCAATCTGATGCTGAAATATCCTCCGATTCGGTGACATTTTGATCCCCTCCCTCCGCTTTGCTCGCCACTCATCCAGAATCGATTATTTGTCTTGCATGCCATTTTTCTAAACATCCATTCACCTTCTGATTTCCTCGGCCTTGTCGATGACATTCCAGCACCCGCCCAGAACACAGGATTTACTGGAAATATGAATGGAGGACTGTAATATATAGGTAGATCATGGTAGATACTGAATTGTATAACAACATAATGATCGTGCTGCAGTAACATGCAATACGTATGTTAGAAGAAATACTAGAAATAGACAAAAACTGCATGAAAACACTCACAAACTACTGCGTAGATATCTGCATCATCTGCATACGTGTGAATAAATACATGCACAAAATACCGTAGACACACACACACACACACACACACACACACACTGCATTACATGCACATACGTGAATTTTCCCCGACCGTCTCCACAAACGGGGTTTGCCAGTCTTGGCCTGATTAACAGCCTAAAGGTGCAGTCCACCACTCTAAAGTGTTTACTCACCGCAGGCATTAAACATAACTGTCAATTAAGGGTGGAAGTCGGGGCTCCTAATGGCCTCGGTTAGAATGTGTGTGTGTGTGTGTGTGTGGACAAGCAGCAGCGTCTCACAGTCTGAGTGTGTGTGTGTGTGTGTGTGTGTGTGTAGGGTGTGGATGTGCACGTCTTGATACTTCCGAGCGTGCACGTGTATCCGTGTGCACATGCTGTGTTTTTGCATGTGTGTCTCCGTAGGTGTGTATGTATGTGTATACCTGCGTGTGTGTGTGTGTGTGTGTATGTGTGTGTGTGCGCGCTACCCAGCTTACTCTCCTTGATCATCCGGAGTAGAGAACATCTCACCTGACACCTTTACGAGAGGACAGGACCCCGGACTCGTTTTTTTTTAAAGTCCCCCCGTCTTCTTTGATGTGCTTTATTAAACACACCTGTAACTGATTTGTACACCGCTCTCTTTCGTCTCTCCCTCCCTCCTTTTAATATTAGTGCTGCTTACGCTTAAGTCCAAACATCAGCGATATTTACGGTCAGGTCTTAATGGGTGGATTTAACTTGTGGAAGATAATCAGAGAGCGGTGGGAGGGATGAAATAAAGGGAAGGTACAATTAAAAGCTAAAAAAACTGTTTGCCTCACTTTCTTCATCCCCTCTTTATTTTACATGGAACAGAACTGATAGAACACTTACTGCTCTATGTAAAACAACCAGAAGTGCTGTTGCTCATGTGGGAAATTAAAGTTTAAACAGGAGATACACACAATTTGTGGATTTATAAAACTTTACACATTATTCCACATTATATAACAGTGCAATCCAATCCGGAAAACAAGCGCTGTTCTTTAACCCAGAAAATCTTGCAGAGAAACTCGAGGAGTCATCTTCCCCCACTGAATTTTCTATGGAGCTCTCTGTATTAGGCTACATCCTGGGAGGCACAACATGTCTGCTAATACAGACTGTCCAATGGTATGAGAGCTGCAGTTCAGTGGCATTTCTCCTTTAAAGTGCGTGTGTGCGTGTGTGTGTGTGTGTGTGTGTGTGTGTGTGTGTGTGGGCTTGCATGCGTGTGTAAACGCATGTATTTGAGTTGCCATTCACAAATATTCGCAACAGTTGTGGTTGTACCTGTTTCATAGCATTTGAATGGTTAAAATCTGGATTATAAAGCAAAAGTTATGACTCAATCTCACCCTCCTTAAGCCCCCAGCCCACCCACCCCCATTACCTTAATAATTACTGTTTGCTGTAAAACGTAATGAACCTTCTATTGCTACCATAAAACTCCCCCCACCACCCCACCACCCCCACGCAAACTTCCCGTTGGAGGGACGCGCAGGTGTGCGCGTCGAGAGATTAATGCCTGCGGCGTTTTTTGGAGGAGAAAGGGTTGATGGGAGGATAAAGGACACAAAGAGCTCGTGAATTATCTGCATATACGAGCTGCTTATTTGATCAGCGATAACGGGGGAATGAGTCCACTTGCTTCTAAAGAGACTGTGCTCACACAGAGCCTATGAGCCTATATGTGTGATACCATCAATTTAGCTTTCATTGACAACTAGGCCTCAGCGTGGATGAACACACGCCCTCGTCGGCAGGCTATACGATAGGATTACGCCTGTATTTGATATGAATTAAAGAATATCTATAGATAAGTTCAATTGTTCCCTCATTCTGAAGCATATAGGCTTAGCCAGGGCCTTCTAACTCTACAGTAGACTTGTCTGTTTTGCCCTTGAGGATCAATATCTAGACTAAAGTGTGTGTGTGTGTGTGTGGGGGGGGGGGGGGGGGGAAGAATGCCTGTGCGCAATTGTGACTAATTGCGGCGTAAATTCACAGTCGTTCCTCATAACGGGCGGCGCAGCTTGAGGTTTGTCATGTGCGCTGGACGCCTTGCTCCCATTTTCACCTGCCTTTGCTCTCAATCAAACAAAGAGGTGGGGTGGAAGTTTCTTTTCATGTGTTCAAAGGCGGCCGGTTTGCCGAGCGGTTTTTCTTTTTCCTTTTTTTTTAACAGAAACAATAACTCTTTTTATTGAGAACAAATGTTGACATTTGGAGGGAGCAGCACCAGCGGGTGAGCTGAGAGAGAGAGGGAGGAGAGAGAGAGAGAGAGAGAGAGAGAGAGAGAGAGAGAGAGAGAGAGAGAGAGAGAGAGAGAGAGAGAGAGAGAGAGAGAGAGAGAGAGGCAGGGCCCCTGTGTGCTTTGGAGAGCGCCTCTGGTGCTATTTGACAACAGTGCCGAGTCCCCGGGGGAACCCACCTGAGAATAAAGCACGCATTTCAATAAATCAACTCCTAATGAAAGCGTTTGGACTCTGGGAGAAGAAGCCGGCCAGAGGCTATAGCGTCCTTGACTTCCATATATATATATATATATATATATATAGATGGCAGCCAGTGATGTGGTGGTAAATAAAAAAAGGTGGGTAAAATATATCCAGATGGTATAGTTATCATAAGGCTCACAGCTATCAATATAAAATCAATTATATTTTCAGAGAAGCATTAATTAAAGCTTTTTCCCCCTTAAAATACCCTTTTTTCATCATATTTACAGCAGTTTGATCCCATTTACTGTAATGCATACAATGACTTTACATCAGTATGAATTCTGTCAGCCTGAAAATGCAGGTAAACTGAGTTTAGGTGGGTTTACCCTCCACTACATCCCTGGTGGCGGCCAAATATTACTTCCTTGGATGAGGTGAGGGGGAGGAAGGGGGGGTGAGAGGTGTAAGGGTGGAGGGGGAAGGGGGAGGGGGGTGGTCCAAGGTGAAAGGGAGTCCCGTGAGACTCTGAGCAACATTCAAGCTCAAATTCGACTGGAAAACGAAGGATTAGTTTTTTAGTCTGGCTGGGAGGGATGAAGGAGGCCTCTTCTGTGGGCTTAGAACGGAGCTAAACACAGGAATAATATAGATTTGATCTGGAGTATTTCATATTTCTGCAAGGCCTAAAATTATGGGTGGCAAAATTTGGAATTAAATTTTCACAAAAATGAATAAAAAGAAAAACAGCAGGCTATAATTCAAAAAATAATTGTGTAAATATAACAAACGAAACACATAATAATAATAATAATAATAATAATAATAATAATAATAATAATAATAATGATAATAATAATAATAATAATTCCTTTCACCAAACCTAACCTTTCTTTTCTTTTCTTTTTTTCTAATTGCTTAATTAGCTGTGTCCTAAACCCGTCGTAATAACCAAGCCATGATGAAAAGCAGAGGAAAGCCTGTCCGATTAGGGCCCATCACACAGCCCATTGGAGCTGGCAGATGCTTAGATAGACTTTTATGGATCGCTCAATGCCGCGCCGTAATGAAGCAGGCAGGGCTGACCCATCCTGAACCGAGGCTCCAAAAAAGCTCCAGGGACGGGCCCCGCTGGGAGCCCATAATGCCCGATGCGTCCCACGGCTGTATTAATCACACTGAAAAATAAATGTGTGGCAAGGCGAAGAAGGAGAGAGGAGGAGGGGAGGGGGGGGGGGGGGGGGGGGGGGAGAGAGAAATAAGTATGTCGTTTATCCCAATCAAGGTCGTGAATATGAGGCCAAGGAATATTCCCTGGCCCTAAAAGAAAATGATGGGTCCATTTATAGAAAGAATGGATGGTGCAATCTGTGGAAACTCATATCATCATAACGTTTGTGAAAAAAAAAAACATAAAGCGACATTCATCATCCCATGTGCGTTTGAGTGACAAAATAAGAGAGCAGAGTGAGAAAAGGCCTCAGTTCTGTTATGAA